>NW_028240957.1:0-208187 GCF_964263255.1 Lissotriton vulgaris
TTTTTCATCCAAAAATTGATTTTTTGGACTGTACCAAAAATGATTCAAAATGTGAATTGGATCATGCCTCATGTTGAATAACCACTTTTTAAACCCTCACAGTGACCAAAATTGCCATTTTTACAGAGTTTTGCTTACTCAAAAGCTTCAATTTTGACCCGTTTCAGGCACAGAAATGACTTTAAACACACTTATTTTAGTTGACAAAGTCATAATTCACATCCAACAGTCATTTAGAGTCAAAAGATTAAATGTTGAAATTTCATCCATATTGACCATTTTGGGATCGTTCGACAGGTCCGGAGTCATCGTTTTTCATCCGAAAATTGATTTTTTGGACTGTTCAAAAATGATTCAAAATGTCAATTGGATCGTGCCTCATGTTGAATAACCACTTTTTAAACCCTCACAGTGACAATAATTGCCATTTTTACAGAGTTTTGCTTACTCAAATGCTTCAATTTTGACCCGTTTCAGGCACAGAAATGACTTTAAACACACTTATTTTAGTTGACAATGTCATAATTCACATCCAACAGTCATTTAGAGTCAAAAGATTAAATGTTAAAATTTCATCCATATTGACCATTTTGGGATCGTTTGACAGGTCCGGAGTCATCGTTTTTCATCCGAAAATTGATTTTTCGGACTGTACCAAAAATGATTCAAAATGTCAATTGGATCATGCCTCATGTTGAATAACCACTTTTTAAACCCTCACAGTGACCAAAATTGCCATTTTTACAGAGTTTTGCTTACTCAAAAGCTTCAATTTTGACCCGTTTCAGGCACAGAAATGACTTTAAACACACTTATTTTAGTTGACAAAGTCATAATTCACATCCACTAGTCATTTAGAGTCAAAAGATTAAATGTTAAAATGTCATCATTATAGACCATTTTGGGATCGTTCGACAGGTCCAGAGTCATCGTTTTTCATCTGAAAATTGATTTTTTGGACTGTACCAAAAATGATTCAAAATGTCAATTGGATCATGCCTCATGTTGAATAACAACTTTTTAAACCCTCACAGTGACCAAAATTGCCATTTTTACAGAGTTTTGCTTACTCAAAAGCTTCAATTTTGACCCGTTTCAGGCACAGAAATGACTTTAAACACACTTATTTTAGTTGACAAAGTCATAATTCACATCCAACAGTCATTTATAGTCAAGAGATTAAATGTTGAAATTTCATCATTATAGACCATTTTGGGATCGTTCGACAGGTCCGGAGTCATCGTTTTTCATCCGAAAATTGATTTTTTGGACTGTACCAAAAATGATTCAAAATGTCAATTGGATCATGCCTCATGTTGAATAACCACTTTTTAAACCCTCACAGTGACCAAAATTGCCATTTTTACAGAGTTTTGCTTACTCAAAAGCTTCCATTTTGACCCGTTTCAGGCACAGAAATGACTTTAAACACACTCATTTTAGTTGACAAAGTCATAATTCACATCCAACAGTCATTTAGAGTCAAAAGATTAAATGTTAAAATTTCATCCATATTGACCATTTTGGGATCGTTTGACAGGTCCGGAGTCATCGTTTTTCATCCGAAAATTGATTTTTTGGACTGTACCAAAAATGATTCAAAATGTCAATTGGATCATGCCTCATGTTGAATAACCACTTTTTAAACCCTCACAGTGACCAAAATTGCCATTTTTACAGAGTTTTGCTTACTCAAAAGCTTCAATTTTGACCCGTTTCAGGCACAGAAATGACTTTAAACACACTTATTTTAGTTGACAAAGTCATAATTCACATCCAACAGTTATTTAGAGTCAAAAGATTAAATGTTGAAATTTCATCCATATTGACCATTTTGGGATCGTTCGACAGGTCCGGAGTCATCGTTTTTCATCCGAAAATTGATTTTTCGGACTGTACCAAAGATGATTCAAAATGTCAATTGGATCGTGCCTCATGTTGAATAACCACTTTTTAAACCCTCACAGTGACCAAAATTGCCATTTTTACAGAGTTTTGCTTACTCAAAAGCTTCCATTTTGACCCGTTTCAGGCACAGAAATGACTTTAAACACACTTATTCTAGTTGACAAAGTCATAATTCACATCCAACAGTCATTTAGAGTCAAAAGATTAAATGTTGAAATTTCATCCATATTGACCATTTTGGGATCGTTCGACAGGTCCGGAGTCATCGTTTTTCATCCGAAAATGGATTTTTTGGACTGTACCAAAAATGATTCAAAATGTCAATTGGATCATGCCTCATGTTGAATAACCACTTTTTAAACCCTCACAGTGACCAAAATTGCCATTTTTACAGAGTTTTGCTTACTCAAAAGCTTCAATTTTGACCTGTTTCAGGCCCAGAAATGACTTTAAACACACTTATTTTAGTTAACAAAGTCATAATTCACATCCAACAGTCATTTATAGTCAAGAGATTAAATGTTGAAATTTCATCATTATAGACCATTTTGGGATCGTTCGACAGGTCCGGAGTCATCGTTTTTCATCCGAAAATTGATTTTTTGGACTGTACCAAAAATGATTCAAAATGTCAATTGGATCATGCCTCATGTTGAATAACCACTTTTTAAACCCTCACAGTGACCAAAATTGCCATTTTTACAGAGTTTTGCTTACTCAAAAGCTTCCATTTTGACCCGTTTCAGGCACAAAAATGACTTTAAACACACTTATTTTAGTTGACAATGTCATAATTCACATCCAACAGTCATTTAGAGTCAAGATTAAATGTTAAAATTTCATCCATATTGACCATTTTGGGATCGTTTGACAGGTCCGGAGTCATCGTTTTTCATCCGAAAATTGATTTTCTCGGACTGTACCAAAAATGATTCAAAATGTCAATTGGATCATGCCTCATGTTGAATAACCACTTTTTAAACCCTCACAGTGACCAAAATTGCCATTTTTACAGAGTTTTGCTTACTCAAAAGCTTCAATTTTGACCCGTTTCAGGCACAGAAATGACTTTAAACACACTTATTTTAGTTGACAAAGTCATAATTCACATCCAACAGTCATTTAGAGTCAAAAGATTAAATGTTAAAATGTCATCATTATAGACCGTTTTGGGATCGTTCGACAGGTCCGGAGTCATCGTTTTTCATCCGAAAATTGATTTTTTGGACTGTACCAAAAATGATTCAAAATGTCAATTGGATCATGCCTCATGTTGAATAACCACTTTTTAAACCCTCACAGTGACCAAAATTGCCATTTTTACAGAGTTTTGCTAACTCAAAAGCTTCAATTTTGACCCGTTTCAGGCACAGAAATGACTTTAAACACACTTATTTTAGTTGAAGAAGTCATAATTCACATCCAACAGTTATTTAGAGTCAAAAGATTAAATGTTGAAATTTCATCCATATTGACCATTTTGGGATCGTTCGACAGGTCCGGAGTCATCGTTTTTCATCCGAAAATTGATTTTTCGGACTGTACCAAAGATGATTCAAAATGTCAATTGGATCGTGCCTCATGTTGAATAACCACTTTTTAAACCCTCACAGTGACCAAAATTGCCATTTTTACAGAGTTTTGCTTACTCAAAAGCTTCCATTTTGACCCGTTTCAGGCACAGAAATGACTTTAAACACACTTATTCTAGTTGACAAAGTCATAATTCACATCCAACAGTCATTTAGAGTCAAAAGATTAAATGTTAAAATGTCATCATTATAGACCATTTTGGGATCGTTCGACAGGTCCGGAGTCATCGTTTTTCATCCGAAAATTGATTTTTTGGACTGTACCAAAAATGATTCAAAATGTGAATTGGATCATGCCTCATGTTGAATAACCACTTTTTAAACCCTCACAGTGACCAAAATTGCCATTTTTACAGAGTTTTGCTTACTCAAAAGCTTCAATTTTGACCCGTTTCAGGCACAGAAATGACTTTAAACACACTTATTTTAGTTGACAAAGTCATAATTCACATCCAACAGTCATTTAGAGTCAAAAGATTAAATGTTGAAATTTCATCCATATTGACCATTTTGGGATCGTTCGACAGGTCCGGAGTCATCGTTTTTCATCCGAAAATTGATTTTTTGGACTGTTCAAAAATGATTCAAAATGTCAATTGGATCGTGCCTCATGTTGAATAACCACTTTTTAAACCCTCACAGTGACAATAATTGCCATTTTTACAGAGTTTTGCTTACTCAAAAGCTTCAATTTTGACCCGTTTCAGGCACAGAAATGACTTTAAACACACTTATTCTAGTTGACAAAGTCATAATTCACATCCAACAGTCATTTAGAGTCAAAAGATTAAATGTTAAAATGTCATCATTATAGACCATTTTGGGATCGTTCGACAGGTCCGGAGTCATCGTTTTTCATCCGAAAATTGATTTTTTGGACTGTACCAAAAATGATTCAAAATGTCAATTGGATCATGCCTCATGTTGAATAACCACTTTTTAAACCCTCACAGTGACCAAAATTGCCATTTTTACAGAGTTTTGCTTACTCAAAAGCTTCAATTTTGACCCGTTTCAGGCACAGAAATGACTTTAAACACACTTATTTTAGTTAACAAAGTCATAATTCACATCCAACAGTCATTTAGAGTCAAAAGATTAAATGTTGAAATTTCATCCATATTGACCATTTTGGGATCGTTCGACAGGTCCGGAGTCATCGTTTTTCATCCGAAAATTGATTTTTTGGACTGTACCAAAAATGATTCAAAATGTCAATTGGATCATGCCTCATGTTGAATAACCACTTTTTAAACCCTCACAGTGACCAAAATTGCCATTTTTACAGAGTTTTGCTTACTCAAAAGCTTCCATTTTGACCCGTTTCAGGCACAGAAATGACTTTAAACACACTCATTTTAGTTGACAAAGTCATAATTCACATCCAACAGTTATTTAGAGTCAAAAGATTAAATGTTGAAATTTCATCCATATTGACCATTTTGGGATCGTTCGACAGGTCCGGAGTCATCGTTTTTCATCCGAAAATTGATTTTTCGGACTGTACCAAAGATGATTCAAAATGTCAATTGGATCGTGCCTCATGTTGAATAACCACTTTTTAAACCCTCACAGTGACCAAAATTGCCATTTTTACAGAGTTTTGCTTACTCAAAAGCTTCAATTTTGACCTGTTTCAGGCACAGAAATGACTTTAAACACACTTATTTTAGTTAACAAAGTCATAATTCACATCCAACAGTCATTTATAGTCAAGAGATTAAATGTTGAAATTTCATCATTATAGACCATTTTGGGATCGTTCGACAGGTCCGGAGTCATCGTTTTTCATCCGAAAATTGATTTTTTGGACTGTACCAAAAATGATTCAAAATGTCAATTGGATCATGCCTCATGTTGAATAACCACTTTTTAAACCCTCACAGTGACCAAAATTGCCATTTTTACAGAGTTTTGCTTACTCAAAAGCTTCCATTTTGACCCGTTTCAGGCACAGAAATGACTTTAAACACACTTATTTTAGTTGACAATGTCATAATTCACATCCAACAGTCATTTAGAGTCAAGATTAAATGTTAAAATTTCATTCATATTGACCATTTTGGGATCGTTTGACAGGTCCGGAGTAATCGTTTTTCATCCGAAAATTGATTTTTCGGACTGTACCAAAAATGATTCAAAATGTCAATTGGATCATGCCTCATGTTGAATAACCACTTTTTAAACCCTCACAGTGACCAAAATTGCCATTTTTACAGAGTTTTGCTAACTCAAAAGCTTCAATTTTGACCCGTTTCAGGCACAGAAATGACTTTAAACACACTTATTTTAGTTGAAGAAGTCATAATTCACATCCAACAGTTATTTAGAGTCAAAAGATTAAATGTTGAAATTTCATCCATATTGACCATTTTGGGATCGTTCGACAGGTCCGGAGTCATCGTTTTTCATCCGAAAATTGATTTTTCGGACTGTACCAAAGATGATTCAAAATGTCAATTGGATCGTGCCTCATGTTGAATAACCACTTTTTAAACCCTCACAGTGACCAAAATTGCCATTTTTACAGAGTTTTGCTTACTCAAAAGCTTCCATTTTGACCCGTTTCAGGCACAGAAATGACTTTAAACACACTTATTCTAGTTGACAAAGTCATAATTCACATCTAACAGTCATTTAGAGTCAAAAGATTAAATGTTAAAATGTCATCATTATAGACCATTTTGGGATCGTTCGACAGGTCCGGAGTCATCGTTTTTCATCCGAAAATTGATTTTTTGGACTGTACCAAAAATGATTCAAAATGTGAATTGGATCATGCCTCATGTTGAATAACCACTTTTTAAACCCTCACAGTGACCAAAATTGCCATTTTTACAGAGTTTTGCTTACTCAAAAGCTTCAATTTTGACCCGTTTCAGGCACAGAAATGACTTTAAACACACTTATTTTAGTTGACAAAGTCATAATTCACATCCAACAGTCATTTAGAGTCAAAAGATTAAATGTTGAAATTTCATCCATATTGACCATTTTGGGATCGTTCGACAGGTCCGGAGTCATCGTTTTTCATCCGAAAATTGATTTTTTGGACTGTTCAAAAATGATTCAAAATGTCAATTGGATCGTGCCTCATGTTGAATAACCACTTTTTAAACCCTCACAGTGACAATAATTGCCATTTTTACAGAGTTTTGCTTACTCAAAAGCTTCAATTTTGACCCGTTTCAGGCACAGAAATGACTTTAAACACACTTATTCTAGTTGACAAAGTCATAATTCACATCCAACAGTCATTTAGAGTCAAAAGATTAAATGTTAAAATGTCATCATTATAGACCATTTTGGGATCGTTCGACAGGTCCGGAGTCATCGTTTTTCATCCGAAAATTGATTTTTTGGACTGTACCAAAAATGATTCAAAATGTCAATTGGATCATGCCTCATGTTGAATAACCACTTTTTAAACCCTCACAGTGACCAAAATTGCCATTTTTACAGAGTTTTGCTTACTCAAAAGCTTCAATTTTGACCCGTTTCAGGCACAGAAATGACTTTAAACACACTTATTTTAGTTAACAAAGTCATAATTCACATCCAACAGTCATTTAGAGTCAAAAGATTAAATGTTGAAATTTCATCCATATTGACCATTTTGGGATCGTTCGACAGGTCCGGAGTCATCGTTTTTCATCCGAAAATTGATTTTTCGGACTGTACCAAAGATGATTCAAAATGTCAATTGGATCGTGCCTCATGTTGAATAACCACTTTTTAAACCCCCACAGTGACCAAAATTGCCATTTTTACAGAGTTTTGCTTACTCAAAAGCTTCCATTTTGACCCGTTTCAGGCACAGAAATGACTTTAAACACACTTATTCTAGTTGACAAAGTCATAATTCACATCCAACAGTCATTTAGAGTCAAAAGATTAAATGTTGAAATTTCATCCATATTGACCATTTTGGGATCGTTCGACAGGTCCGGAGTCATCGTTTTTCATCCGAAAATGGATTTTCTGGACTGTACCAAAAATGATTCAAAATGTCAATTGGATCATGCCTCATGTTGAATAACCACTTTTTAAACCCTCACAGTGACCAAAATTGCCATTTTTACAGAGTTTTGCTTACTCAAAAGCTTCAATTTTGACCTGTTTCAGGCACAGAAATGACTTTAAACACACTTATTTTAGTTAACAAAGTCATAATTCACATCCAACAGTCATTTATAGTAAAGAGATTAAATGTTGAAATTTCATCATTATAGACCATTTTGGGATCGTTCGACAGGTCCGGAGTCATCGTTTTTCATCCGAAAATTGATTTTTTGGACTGTACCAAAAATGATTCAAAATGTCAATTGGATCATGCCTCATGTTGAATAACCACTTTTTAAACCCTCACAGTGACCAAAATTGCCATTTTTACAGAGTTTTGCTTACTCAAAAGCTTCCATTTTGACCCGTTTCAGGCACAGAAATGACTTTAAACACACTTATTTTAGTTGACAATGTCATAATTCACATCCAACAGTCATTTAGAGTCAAAAGATTAAATGTTAAAATTTCATCCATATTGACCATTTTGGGATCGTTTGACAGGTCCGGAGTCATCGTTTTTCATCCGAAAATTGATTTTTCGGACTGTACCAAAAATGATTCAAAATGTCAATTGGATCATGCCTCATGTTGAATAACCACTTTTTAAACCCTCACAGTGACCAAAATTGCCATTTTTACAGAGTTTTGCTTACTCAAAAGCTTCAATTTTGACCCGTTTCAGGCACAGAAATGACTTTAAACACACTTATTTTAGTTGACAAAGTCATAATTCACATCCAACAGTCATTTAGAGTCAAAAGATTAAATGTTAAAATGTCATCATTATAGACCGTTTTGGGATCGTTCGACAGGTCCGGAGTCATCGTTTTTCATCCGAAAATTGATTTTTTGGACTGTACCAAAAATGATTCAAAATGTCAATTGGATCATGCCTCATGTTGAATAACCACTTTTTAAACCCTCACAGTGACCAAAATTGCCATTTTTACAGAGTTTTGCTAACTCAAAAGCTTCAATTTTGACCCGTTTCAGGCACAGAAATGACTTTAAACACACTTATTTTAGTTGAAGAAGTCATAATTCACATCCAACAGTTATTTAGAGTCAAAAGATTAAATGTTGAAATTTCATCCATATTGACCATTTTGGGATCGTTCGACAGGTCCGGAGTCATCGTTTTTCATCCGAAAATTGATTTTTCGGACTGTACCAAAGATGATTCAAAATGTCAATTGGATCGTGCCTCATGTTGAATAACCACTTTTTAAACCCTCACAGTGACCAAAATTGCCATTTTTACAGAGTTTTGCTTACTCAAAAGCTTCCATTTTGACCCGTTTCAGGCACAGAAATGACTTTAAACACACTTATTCTAGTTGACAAAGTCATAATTCACATCCAACAGTCATTTAGAGTCAAAAGATTAAATGTTAAAATGTCATCATTATAGACCATTTTGGGATCGTTCGACAGGTCCGGAGTCATCGTTTTTCATCCGAAAATTGATTTTTTGGACTGTACCAAAAATGATTCAAAATGTGAATTGGATCATGCCTCATGTTGAATAACCACTTTTTAAACCCTCACAGTGACCAAAATTGCCATTTTTACAGAGTTTTGCTTACTCAAAAGCTTCAATTTTGACCCGTTTCAGGCACAGAAATGACTTTAAACACACTTATTTTAGTTGACAAAGTCATAATTCACATCCAACAGTCATTTAGAGTCAAAAGATTAAATGTTGAAATTTCATCCATATTGACCATTTTGGGATCGTTCGACAGGTCCGGAGTCATCGTTTTTCATCCGAAAATTGATTTTTTGGACTGTTCAAAAATGATTCAAAATGTCAATTGGATCGTGCCTCATGTTGAATAACCACTTTTTAAACCCTCACAGTGACAATAATTGCCATTTTTACAGAGTTTTGCTTACTCAAAAGCTTCAATTTTGACCCGTTTCAGGCACAGAAATGACTTTAAACACACTTATTCTAGTTGACAAAGTCATAATTCACATCCAACAGTCATTTAGAGTCAAAAGATTAAATGTTAAAATGTCATCATTATAGACCATTTTGGGATCGTTCGACAGGTCCGGAGTCATCGTTTTTCATCCGAAAATTGATTTTTTGGACTGTACCAAAAATGATTCAAAATGTCAATTGGATCATGCCTCATGTTGAATAACCACTTTTTAAACCCTCACAGTGACCAAAATTGCCATTTTTACAGAGTTTTGCTTACTCAAAAGCTTCAATTTTGACCCGTTTCAGGCACAGAAATGACTTTAAACACACTTATTTTAGTTAACAAAGTCATAATTCACATCCAACAGTCATTTAGAGTCAAAAGATTAAATGTTGAAATTTCATCCATATTGACCATTTTGGGATCGTTCGACAGGTCCGGAGTCATCGTTTTTCATCCGAAAATTGATTTTTTGGGCAGTACCAAAAATGATTCAAAATGTGAATTGGATCATGCCTCATGTTGAATAACCACTTTTTAAACCCTCACAGTGACCAAAATTGCCATTTTTACAGAGTTTTGCTTACTCAAAAGCTTCAATTCTGACCCGTTTCAGGCACAGAAATGACTTTAAACACACTTATTTTAGTTGACAAAGTCATAATTCACATCCAACAGTCATTTATAGTCAAGAGATTAAATGTTGAAATTTCATCATTATAGACCATTTTGGGATCGTTCGACAGGTCCGGAGTCATCGTTTTTCATCCGAAAATTGATTTTTTGGACTGTACCAAAAATGATTCAAAATGTCAATTGGATCATGCCTCATGTTGAATAACCACTTTTTAAACCCTCACAGTGACCAAAATTGCCATTTTTACAGAGTTTTGCTTACTCAAAAGCTTCCATTTTGACCCGTTTCAGGCACAGAAATGACTTTAAACACACTTATTTTAGTTGACAAAGTCATAATTCACATCCAACAGTTATTTAGAGTCAAAAGATTAAATGTTGAAATTTCATCCATATTGACCATTTTGGGATCGTTCGACAGGTCCGGAGTCATCGTTTTTCATCCGAAAATTGATTTTTCGGACTGTACCAAAGATGATTCAAAATGTCAATTGGATCGTGCCTCATGTTGAATAACCACTTTTTAAACCCTCACAGTGACCAAAATTGCCATTTTTACAGAGTTTTGCTTACTCAAAAGCTTCCATTTTGACCCGTTTCAGGCACAGAAATGACTTTAAACACACTTATTCTAGTTGACAAAGTCATAATTCACATCCAACAGTCATTTAGAGTCAAAAGATTAAATGTTGAAATTTCATCCATATTGACCATTTTGGGATCGTTCGACAGGTCCGGAGTCATCGTTTTTCATCCGAAAATGGATTTTTTGGACTGTACCAAAAATGATTCAAAATGTCAATTGGATCATGCCTCATGTTGAATAACCACTTTTTAAACCCTCACAGTGACCAAAATTGCCATTTTTACAGAGTTTTGCTTACTCAAAAGCTTCAATTTTGACCTGTTTCAGGCACAGAAATGACTTTAAACACACTTATTTTAGTTAACAAAGTCATAATTCACATCCAACAGTCATTTATAGTCAAGAGATTAAATGTTGAAATTTCATCATTATAGACCATTTTGGGATCGTTCGACAGGTCCGGAGTCATCGTTTTTCATCCGAAAATTGATTTTTTGGACTGTACCAAAAATGATTCAAAATGTCAATTGGATCATGCCTCATGTTGAATAACCACTTTTTAAACCCTCACAGTGACCAAAATTGCCATTTTTACAGAGTTTTGCTTACTCAAAAGCTTCCATTTTGACCCGTTTCAGGCACAGAAATGACTTTAAACACACTTATTTTAGTTGACAATGTCATAATTCACATCCAACAGTCATTTAGAGTCAAAAGATTAAATGTTAAAATTTCATCCATATTGACCATTTTGGGATCGTTTGACAGGTCCGGAGTCATCGTTTTTCATCCGAAAATTGATTTTTCGGACTGTACCAAAAATGATTCAAAATGTCAATTGGATCATGCCTCATGTTGAATAACCACTTTTTAAACCCTCACAGTGACCAAAATTGCCATTTTTACAGAGTTTTGCTTACTCAAAAGCTTCAATTTTGACCCGTTTCAGGCACAGAAATGACTTTAAACACACTTATTTTAGTTGACAAAGTCATAATTCACATCCAACAGTCATTTAGAGTCAAAAGATTAAATGTTAAAATGTCATCATTATAGACCGTTTTGGGATCGTTCGACAGGTCCGGAGTCATCGTTTTTCATCCGAAAATTGATTTTTTGGGCAGTACCAAAAATGATTCAAAATGTGAATTGGATCATGCCTCATGTTGAATAACCACTTTTTAAACCCTCACAGTGACCAAAATTGCCATTTTTACAGAGTTTTGCTTACTCAAAAGCTTCAATTCTGACCCGTTTCAGGCACAGAAATGACTTTAAACACACTTATTTTAGTTGACAAAGTCATAATTCACATCCAACAGTCATTTATAGTCAAGAGATTAAATGTTGAAATTTCATCATTATAGACCATTTTGGGATCGTTCGACAGGTCCGGAGTCATCGTTTTTCATCCGAAAATTGATTTTTTGGACTGTACCAAAAATGATTCAAAATGTCAATTGGATCATGCCTCATGTTGAATAACCACTTTTTAAACCCTCACAGTGACCAAAATTGCCATTTTTACAGAGTTTTGCTTACTCAAAAGCTTCCATTTTGACCCGTTTCAGGCACAGAAATGACTTTAAACACACTCATTTTAGTTGACAAAGTCATAATTCACATCCAACAGTCATTTAGAGTCAAAAGATTAAATGTTAAAATTTCATCCATATTGACCATTTTGGGATCGTTTGACAGGTCCGGAGTCATCGTTTTTCATCCGAAAATTGATTTTTTGGACTGTACCAAAAATGATTCAAAATGTCAATTGGATCATGCCTCATGTTGAATAACCACTTTTTAAACCCTCACAGTGACCAAAATTGCCATTTTTATAGAGTTTTGCTTACTCAAAAGCTTCAATTTTGACCTGTTTCAGGCACAGAAATGACTTTAAACACACTTATTTTAGTTAACAAAGTCATAATTCACATCCAACAGTCATTTATAGTCAAGAGATTAAATGTTGAAATTTCATCATTATAGACCATTTTGGGATCGTTCGACAGGTCCGGAGTCATCGTTTTTCATCCGAAAATTGATTTTTTGGACTGTACCAAAAATGATTCAAAATGTCAATTGGATCATGCCTCATGTTGAATAACCACTTTTTAAACCCTCACAGTGACCAAAATTGCCATTTTTACGGAGTTTTGCTTACTCAAAAGCTTCCATTTTGACCCGTTTCAGGCACAGAAATGACTTTAAACACACTTATTTTAGTTGACAATGTCATAATTCACATCCAACAGTCATTTAGAGTCAAAAGATTAAATGTTAAAATTTCATCCATATTGACCATTTTGGGATCGTTTGACAGGTCCGGAGTCATCGTTTTTCATCCGAAAATTGATTTTTCGGACTGTACCAAAAATGATTCAAAATGTCAATTGGATCATGCCTCATGTTGAATAACCACTTTTTAAACCCTCACAGTGACCAAAATTGCCATTTTTACAGAGTTTTGCTTACTCAAAAGCTTCAATTTTGACCCGTTTCAGGCACAGAAATGACTTTAAACACACTTATTTTAGTTGACAAAGTCATAATTCACATCCAACAGTCATTTAGAGTCAAAAGATTAAATGTTAAAATGTCATCATTATAGACCGTTTTGGGATCGTTCGACAGGTCCGGAGTCATCGTTTTTCATCCGAAAATTGATTTTTTGGACTGTACCAAAAATGATTCAAAATGTCAATTGGATCATGCCTCATGTTGAATAACCACTTTTTAAACCCTCACAGTGACCAAAATTGCCATTTTTACAGAGTTTTGCTAACTCAAAAGCTTCAATTTTGACCCGTTTCAGGCACAGAAATGACTTTAAACACACTTATTTTAGTTGAAGAAGTCATAATTCACATCCAACAGTTATTTAGAGTCAAAAGATTAAATGTTGAAATTTCATCCATATTGACCATTTTGGGATCGTTCGACAGGTCCGGAGTCATCGTTTTTCATCCGAAAATTGATTTTTCGGACTGTACCAAAGATGATTCAAAATGTCAATTGGATCGTGCCTCATTTTGAATAACCACTTTTTAAACCCTCACAGTGACCAAAATTGCCATTTTTACAGAGTTTTGCTTACTCAAAAGCTTCCATTTTGACCCGTTTCAGTCACAGAAATGACTTTAAACACACTTATTCTAGTTGACAAAGTCATAATTCACATCCAACAGTCATTTAGAGTCAAAAGATTAAATGTTAAAATGTCATCATTATAGACCATTTTGGGATCGTTCGACAGGTCCGGAGTCATCGTTTTTCATCCGAAAATTGATTTTTTGGACTGTACCAAAAATGATTCAAAATGTGAATTGGATCATGCCTCATGTTGAATAACCACTTTTTAAACCCTCACAGTGACCAAAATTGCCATTTTTACAGAGTTTTGCTTACTCAAAAGCTTCAATTTTGACCCGTTTCAGGCACAGAAATGACTTTAAACACACTTATTTTAGTTGACAAAGTCATAATTCACATCCAACAGTCATTTAGAGTCAAAAGATTAAATGTTGAAATTTCATCCATATTGACCATTTTGGGATCGTTCGACAGGTCCGGAGTCATCGTTTTTCATCCGAAAATTGATTTTTTGGACTGTTCAAAAATGATTCAAAATGTCAATTGGATCGTGCCTCATGTTGAATAACCACTTTTTAAACCCTCACAGTGACAATAATTGCCATTTTTACAGAGTTTTGCTTACTCAAAAGCTTCAATTTTGACCCGTTTCAGGCACAGAAATGACTTTAAACACACTTATTCTAGTTGACAAAGTCATAATTCACATCCAACAGTCATTTAGAGTCAAAAGATTAAATGTTAAAATGTCATCATTATAGACCATTTTGGGATCGTTCGACAGGTCCGGAGTCATCGTTTTTCATCCGAAAATTGATTTTTTGGACTGTACCAAAAATGATTCAAAATGTCAATTGGATCATGCCTCATGTTGAATAACCACTTTTTAAACCCTCACAGTGACCAAAATTGCCATTTTTACAGAGTTTTGCTTACTCAAAAGCTTCAATTTTGACCCGTTTCAGGCACAGAAATGACTTTAAACACACTTATTTTAGTTAACAAAGTCATAATTCACATCCAACAGTCATTTAGAGTCAAAAGATTAAATGTTGAAATTTCATCCATATTGACCATTTTGGGATCGTTCGACAGGTCCGGAGTCATCGTTTTTCATCCGAAAATTGATTTTTTGGGCAGTACCAAAAATGATTCAAAATGTGAATTGGATCACGCCTCATGTTGAATAACCACTTTTTAAACCCTCACAGTGACCAAAATTGCCATTTTTACAGAGTTTTGCTTACTCAAAAGCTTCAATTTTGACCCGTTTCAGGCACAGAAATGACTTTAAACACACTTATTTTAGTTGACAAAGTCATAATTCACATCCAACAGTCATTTATAGTCAAGAGATTAAATGTTGAAATTTCATCATTATAGACCATTTTGGGATCGTTCGACAGGTCCGGAGTCATCGTTTTTCATCCGAAAATTGATTTTTTGGACTGTACCAAAAATGATTCAAAATGTCAATTGGATCATGCCTCATGTTGAATAACCACTTTTTAAACCCTCACAGTGACCAAAATTGCCATTTTTACAGAGTTTTGCTTACTCAAAAGCTTCCATTTTGACCCGTTTCAGGCACAGAAATGACTTTAAACACACTCATTTTAGTTGACAAAGTCATAATTCACATCCAACAGTTATTTAGAGTCAAAAGATTAAATGTTGAAATTTCATCCATATTGACCATTTTGGGATCGTTCGACAGGTCCGGAGTCATCGTTTTTCATCCGAAAATTGATTTTTCGGACTGTACCAAAGATGATTCAAAATGTCAATTGGATCGTGCCTCATGTTGAATAACCACTTTTTAAACCCTCACAGTGACCAAAATTGCCATTTTTACAGAGTTTTGCTTACTCAAAAGCTTCCATTTTGACCTGTTTCAGGCACAGAAATGACTTTAAACACACTTATTCTAGTTGACAAAGTCATAATTCACATCCAACAGTCATTTAGAGTCAAAAGATTAAATGTTGAAATTTCATCCATATTGACCATTTTGGGATCGTTCGACAGGTCCGGAGTCATCGTTTTTCATCCGAAAATTGAGTTTTTTGGACTGTACCAAAAATGATTCAAAATGTCAATTGGATCATGCCTCATGTTGAATAACCACTTTTTAAACCCTCACAGTGACCAAAATTGCCATTTTTACAGAGTTTTGCTTACTCAAAAGCTTCAATTTTGACCTGTTTCAGGCACAGAAATGACTTTAAACACACTTATTTTAGTTAACAAAGTCATAATTCACATCCAACAGTCATTTATAGTCAAGAGATTAAATGTTGAAATTTCATCATTATAGACCATTTTGGGATCGTTCGACAGGTCCGGAGTCATCGTTTTTCATCCGAAAATTGATTTTTTGGACTGTACCAAAAATGATTCAAAATGTCAATTGGATCATGCCTCATGTTGAATAACCACTTTTTAAACCCTCACAGTGACCAAAATTGCCATTTTTACAGAGTTTTGCTTACTCAAAAGCTTCCATTTTGACCCGTTTCAGGCACAGAAATGACTTTAAACACACTTATTTTAGTTGACAATGTCATAATTCACATCCAACAGTCATTTAGAGTCAAAAGATTAAATGTTAAAATTTCATCCATATTGACCATTTTGGGATCGTTTGACAGGTCCGGAGTCATCGTTTTTCATCCGAAAATTGATTTTTCGGACTGTACCAAAAATGATTCAAAATGTCAATTGGATCATGCCTCATGTTGAATAACCACTTTTTAAACCCTCACAGTGACCAAAATTGCCATTTTTACAGAGTTTTGCTTACTCAAAAGCTTCAATTTTGACCCGTTTCAGGCACAGAAATGACTTTAAACACACTTATTTTAGTTGACAAAGTCATAATTCACATCCAACAGTCATTTAGAGTCAAAAGATTAAATGTTAAAATGTCATCATTATAGACCGTTTTGGGATCGTTCGACAGGTCCGGAGTCATCGTTTTTCATCCGAAAATTGATTTTTTGGACTGTACCAAAAATGATTCAAAATGTCAATTGGATCATGCCTCATGTTGAATAACCACTTTTTAAACCCTCACAGTGACCAAAATTGCCATTTTTACAGAGTTTTGCTAACTCAAAAGCTTCAATTTTGACCCGTTTCAGGCACAGAAATGACTTTAAACACACTTATTTTAGTTGAAGAAGTCATAATTCACATCCAACAGTTATTTAGAGTCAAAAGATTAAATGTTGAAATTTCATCCATATTGACCATTTTGGGATCGTTCGACAGGTCCGGAGTCATCGTTTTTCATCCGAAAATTGATTTTTCGGACTGTACCAAAGATGATTCAAAATGTCAATTGGATCGTGCCTCATGTTGAATAACCACTTTTTAAACCCTCACAGTGACCAAAATTGCCATTTTTACAGAGTTTTGCTTACTCAAAAGCTTCCATTTTGACCCGTTTCAGGCACAGAAATGACTTTAAACACACTTATTCTAGTTGACAAAGTCATAATTCACATCCAACAGTCATTTAGAGTCAAAAGATTAAATGTTAAAATGTCATCATTATAGACCATTTTGGGATCGTTCGACAGGTCCGGAGTCATCGTTTTTCATCCGAAAATTGATTTTTTGGACTGTACCAAAAATGATTCAAAATGTGAATTGGATCATGCCTCATGTTGAATAACCACTTTTTAAACCCTCACAGTGACCAAAATTGCCATTTTTACAGAGTTTTGCTTACTCAAAAGCTTCAATTTTGACCCGTTTCAGGCACAGAAATGACTTTAAACACACTTATTTTAGTTGACAAAGTCATAATTCACATCCAACAGTCATTTAGAGTCAAAAGATTAAATGTTGAAATTTCATCCATATTGACCATTTTGGGATCGTTCGACAGGTCCGGAGTCATCGTTTTTCATCCGAAAATTGATTTTTTGGACTGTTCAAAAATGATTCAAAATGTCAATTGGATCGTGCCTCATGTTGAATAACCACTTTTTAAACCCTCACAGTGACAATAATTGCCATTTTTACAGAGTTTTGCTTACTCAAAAGCTTCAATTTTGACCCGTTTCAGGCACAGAAATGACTTTAAACACACTTATTCTAGTTGACAAAGTCATAATTCACATCCAACAGTCATTTAGAGTCAAAAGATTAAATGTTAAAATGTCATCATTATAGACCATTTTGGGATCGTTCGACAGGTCCGGAGTCATCGTTTTTCATCCGAAAATTGATTTTTTGGACTGTACCAAAAATGATTCAAAATGTCAATTGGATCATGCCTCATGTTGAATAACCACTTTTTAAACCCTCACAGTGACCAAAATTGCCATTTTTACAGAGTTTTGCTTACTCAAAAGCTTCAATTTTGACCCGTTTCAGGCACAGAAATGACTTTAAACACACTTATTTTAGTTAACAAAGTCATAATTCACATCCAACAGTCATTTAGAGTCAAAAGATTAAATGTTGAAATTTCATCCATATTGACCATTTTGGGATCGTTCGACAGGTCCGGAGTCATCGTTTTTCATCCGAAAATTGATTTTTTGGGCAGTACCAAAAATGATTCAAAATGTGAATTGGATCATGCCTCATGTTGAATAACCACTTTTTAAACCCTCACAGTGACCAAAATTGCCATTTTTACAGAGTTTTGCTTACTCAAAAGCTTCAATTTTGACCCGTTTCAGGCACAGAAATGACTTTAAACACACTTATTTTAGTTGACAAAGTCATAATTCACATCCAACAGTCATTTATAGTCAAGAGATTAAATGTTGAAATTTCATCATTATTGACCATTTTGGGATCGTTCGACAGGTCCGGAGTCATCGTTTTTCATCCGAAAATTGATTTTTTGGACTGTACCAAAAATGATTCAAAATGTCAATTGGATCATGCCTCATGTTGAATAACCACTTTTTAAACCCTCACAGTGACCAAAATTGCCATTTTTACAGAGTTTTGCTTACTCAAAAGCTTCCATTTTGACCCGTTTCAGGCACAGAAATGACTTTAAACACACTCATTTTAGTTGACAAAGTCATAATTCACATCCAACAGTCATTTAGAGTCAAAAGATTAAATGTTAAAATTTCATCCATATTGACCATTTTGGGATCGTTTGACAGGTCCGGAGTCATCGTTTTTCATCCGAAAATTGATTTTTTGGACTGTACCAAAAATGATTCAAAATGTCAATTGGATCATGCCTCATGTTGAATAACCACTTTTTAAACCCTCACAGTGACCAAAATTGCCATTTTTACAGAGTTTTGCTTACTCAAAAGCTTCAATTTTGACCCGTTTCAGGCACAGAAATGACTTTAAACACACTTATTTTAGTTGACAAAGTCATAATTCACATCCAACAGTTATTTAGAGTCAAAAGATTAAATGTTGAAATTTCATCCATATTGACCATTTTGGGATCGTTCGACAGGTCCGGAGTCATCGTTTTTCATCCGAAAATTGATTTTTCGGACTGTACCAAAGATGATTCAAAATGTCAATTGGATCGTGCCTCATGTTGAATAACCACTTTTTAAACCCTCACAGTGACCAAAATTGCCATTTTTACAGAGTTTTGCTTACTCAAAAGCTTCCATTTTGACCCGTTTCAGGCACAGAAATGACTTTAAACACACTTATTCTAGTTGACAAAGTCATAATTCACATCCAACAGTCATTTAGAGTCAAAAGATTAAATGTTGAAATTTCATCCATATTGACCATTTTGGGATCGTTCGACAGGTCCGGAGTCATCGTTTTTCATCCGAAAATGGATTTTTTGGACTGTACCAAAAATGATTCAAAATGTCAATTGGATCATGCCTCATGTTGAATAACCACTTTTTAAACCCTCACAGTGACCAAAATTGCCATTTTTACAGAGTTTTGCTTACTCAAAAGCTTCAATTTTGACCTGTTTCAGGCACAGAAATGACTTTAAACACACTTATTTTAGTTAACAAAGTCATAATTCACATCCAACAGTCATTTATAGTCAAGAGATTAAATGTTGAAATTTCATCATTATAGACCATTTTGGGATCGTTCGACAGGTCCGGAGTCATCGTTTTTCATCCGAAAATTGATTTTTTGGACTGTACCAAAAATGATTCAAAATGTCAATTGGATCATGCCTCATGTTGAATAACCACTTTTTAAACCCTCACAGTGACCAAAATTGCCATTTTTACAGAGTTTTGCTTACTCAAAAGCTTCCATTTTGACCCGTTTCAGGCACAGAAATGACTTTAAACACACTTATTTTAGTTGACAATGTCATAATTCACATCCAACAGTCATTTAGAGTCAAAAGATTAAATGTTAAAATTTCATCCATATTGACCATTTTGGGATCGTTTGACAGGTCCGGAGTCATCGTTTTTCATCCGAAAATTGATTTTTCGGACTGTACCAAAAATGATTCAAAATGTCAATTGGATCATGCCTCATGTTGAATAACCACTTTTTAAACCCTCACAGTGACCAAAATTGCCATTTTTACAGAGTTTTGCTTACTCAAAAGCTTCAATTTTGACCCGTTTCAGGCACAGAAATGACTTTAAACACACTTATTTTAGTTGACAAAGTCATAATTCACATCCAACAGTCATTTAGAGTCAAAAGATTAAATGTTAAAATGTCATCATTATAGACCGTTTTGGGATCGTTCGACAGGTCCGGAGTCATCGTTTTTCATCCGAAAATTGATTTTTTGGACTGTACCAAAAATGATTCAAAATGTCAATTGGATCATGCCTCATGTTGAATAACCACTTTTTAAACCCTCACAGTGACCAAAATTGCCATTTTTACAGAGTTTTGCTAACTCAAAAGCTTCAATTTTGACCCGTTTCAGGCACAGAAATGACTTTAAACACACTTATTTTAGTTGAAGAAGTCATAATTCACATCCAACAGTTATTTAGAGTCAAAAGATTAAATGTTGAAATTTCATCCATATTGACCATTTTGGGATCGTTCGACAGGTCCGGAGTCATCGTTTTTCATCCGAAAATTGATTTTTCGGACTGTACCAAAGATGATTCAAAATGTCAATTGGATCGTGCCTCATTTTGAATAACCACTTTTTAAACCCTCACAGTGACCAAAATTGCCATTTTTACAGAGTTTTGCTTACTCAAAAGCTTCCATTTTGACCCGTTTCAGTCACAGAAATGACTTTAAACACACTTATTCTAGTTGACAAAGTCATAATTCACATCCAACAGTCATTTAGAGTCAAAAGATTAAATGTTAAAATGTCATCATTATAGACCATTTTGGGATCGTTCGACAGGTCCGGAGTCATCGTTTTTCATCCGAAAATTGATTTTTTGGACTGTACCAAAAATGATTCAAAATGTGAATTGGATCATGCCTCATGTTGAATAACCACTTTTTAAACCCTCACAGTGACCAAAATTGCCATTTTTACAGAGTTTTGCTTACTCAAAAGCTTCAATTTTGACCCGTTTCAGGCACAGAAATGACTTTAAACACACTTATTTTAGTTGACAAAGTCATAATTCACATCCAACAGTCATTTAGAGTCAAAAGATTAAATGTTGAAATTTCATCCATATTGACCATTTTGGGATCGTTCGACAGGTCCGGAGTCATCGTTTTTCATCCGAAAATTGATTTTTTGGACTGTTCAAAAATGATTCAAAATGTCAATTGGATCGTGCCTCATGTTGAATAACCACTTTTTAAACCCTCACAGTGACAATAATTGCCATTTTTACAGAGTTTTGCTTACTCAAAAGCTTCAATTTTGACCCGTTTCAGGCACAGAAATGACTTTAAACACACTTATTCCAGTTGACAAAGTCATAATTCACATCCAACAGTCATTTAGAGTCAAAAGATTAAATGTTAAAATGTCATCATTATAGACCATTTTGGGATCGTTCGACAGGTCCGGAGTCATCGTTTTTCATCCGAAAATTGATTTTTTGGACTGTACCAAAAATGATTCAAAATGTCAATTGGATCATGCCTCATGTTGAATAACCACTTTTTAAACCCTCACAGTGACCAAAATTGCCATTTTTACAGAGTTTTGCTTACTCAAAAGCTTCAATTTTGACCCGTTTCAGGCACAGAAATGACTTTAAACACACTTATTTTAGTTAACAAAGTCATAATTCACATCCAACAGTCATTTAGAGTCAAAAGATTAAATGTTGAAATTTCATCCATATTGACCATTTTGGGATCGTTCGACAGGTCCGGAGTCATCGTTTTTCATCCGAAAATTGATTTTTGGGGCAGTACCAAAAATGATTCAAAATGTGAATTGGATCATGCCTCATGTTGAATAACCACTTTTTAAACCCTCACAGTGACCAAAATTGCCATTTTTACAGAGTTTTGCTTACTCAAAAGCTTCAATTTTGACCCGTTTCAGGCACAGAAATGACTTTAAACACACTTATTTTAGTTGACAAAGTCATAATTCACATCCAACAGTCATTTATAGTCAAGAGATTAAATGTTGAAATTTCATCATTATAGACCATTTTGGGATCGTTCGACAGGTCCGGAGTCATCGTTTTTCATCCGAAAATTGATTTTTTGGACTGTACCAAAAATGATTCAAAATGTCAATTGGATCATGCCTCATGTTGAATAACCACTTTTTAAACCCTCACAGTGACCAAAATTGCCATTTTTACAGAGTTTTGCTTACTCAAAAGCTTCCATTTTGACCCGTTTCAGGCACAGAAATGACTTTAAACACCCTCATTTTAGTTGACAAAGTCATAATTCACATCCAACAGTCATTTAGAGTCAAAAGATTAAATGTTAAAATTTCATCCATATTGACCATTTTGGGATCGTTTGACAGGTCCGGAGTCATCGTTTTTCATCCGAAAATTGATTTTTTGGACTGTACCAAAAATGATTCAAAATGTCAATTGGATCATGCCTCATGTTGAATAACCACTTTTTAAACCCTCACAGTGACCAAAATTGCCATTTTTACAGAGTTTTGCTTACTCAAAAGCTTCAATTTTGACCCGTTTCAGGCACAGAAATGACTTTAAACACACTTATTTTAGTTGACAAAGTCATAATTCACATCCAACAGTTATTTAGAGTCAAAAGATTAAATGTTGAAATTTCATCCATATTGACCATTTTGGGATCGTTCGACAGGTCCGGAGTCATCGTTTTTCATCCGAAAATTGATTTTTCGGACTGTACCAAAGATGATTCAAAATGTCAATTGGATCGTGCCTCATGTTGAATAACCACTTTTTAAACCCTCACAGTGACCAAAATTGCCATTTTTACAGAGTTTTGCTTACTCAAAAGCTTCCATTTTGACCCGTTTCAGGCACAGAAATGACTTTAAACACACTTATTCTAGTTGACAAAGTCATAATTCACATCCAACAGTCATTTAGAGTCAAAAGATTAAATGTTGAAATTTCATCCATATTGACCATTTTGGGATCGTTCGACAGGTCCGGAGTCATCGTTTTTCATCCGAAAATGGATTTTTTGGACTGTACCAAAAATGATTCAAAATGTCAATTGGATCATGCCTCATGTTGAATAACCACTTTTTAAACCCTCACAGTGACCAAAATTGCCATTTTTACAGAGTTTTGCTTACTCAAAAGCTTCAATTTTGACCTGTTTCAGGCACAGAAATGACTTTAAACACACTTATTTTAGTTAACAAAGTCATAATTCACATCCAACAGTCATTTATAGTCAAGAGATTAAATGTTGAAATTTCATCATTATAGACCATTTTGGGATCGTTCGACAGGTCCGGAGTCATCGTTTTTCATCCGAAAATTGATTTTTTGGACTGTACCAAAAATGATTCAAAATGTCAATTGGATCATGCCTCATGTTGAATAACCACTTTTTAAACCCTCACAGTGACCAAAATTGCCATTTTTACAGAGTTTTGCTTACTCAAAAGCTTCCATTTTGACCCGTTTCAGGCACAGAAATGACTTTAAACACACTTATTTTAGTTGACAATGTCATAATTCACATCCAACAGTCATTTAGAGTCAAAAGATTAAATGTTAAAATTTCATCCATATTGACCATTTTGGGATCGTTTGACAGGTCCGGAGTCATCGTTTTTCATCCGAAAATTGATTTTTCGGACTGTACCAAAAATGATTCAAAATGTCAATTGGATCATGCCTCATGTTGAATAACCACTTTTTAAACCCTCACAGTGACCAAAATTGCCATTTTTACAGAGTTTTGCTTACTCAAAAGCTTCAATTTTGACCCGTTTCAGGCACAGAAATGACTTTAAACACACTTATTTTAGTTGACAAAGTCATAATTCACATCCAACAGTCATTTAGAGTCAAAAGATTAAATGTTAAAATGTCATCATTATAGACCGTTTTGGGATCGTTCGACAGGTCCGGAGTCATCGTTTTTCATCCGAAAATTGATTTTTTGGACTGTACCAAAAATGATTCAAAATGTCAATTGGATCATGCCTCATGTTGAATAACCACTTTTTAAACCCTCACAGTGACCAAAATTGCCATTTTTACAGAGTTTTGCTAACTCAAAAGCTTCAATTTTGACCCGTTTCAGGCACAGAAATGACTTTAAACACACTTATTTTAGTTGAAGAAGTCATAATTCACATCCAACAGTTATTTAGAGTCAAAAGATTAAATGTTGAAATTTCATCCATATTGACCATTTTGGGATCGTTCGACAGGTCCGGAGTCATCGTTTTTCATCCGAAAATTGATTTTTCGGACTGTACCAAAGATGATTCAAAATGTCAATTGGATCGTGCCTCATGTTGAATAACCACTTTTTAAACCCTCACAGTGACCAAAATTGCCATTTTTACAGAGTTTTGCTTACTCAAAAGCTTCCATTTTGACCCGTTTCAGTCACAGAAATGACTTTAAACACACTTATTCTAGTTGACAAAGTCATAATTCACATCCAACAGTCATTTAGAGTCAAAAGATTAAATGTTAAAATGTCATCATTATAGACCATTTTGGGATCGTTCGACAGGTCCGGAGTCATCGTTTTTCATCCGAAAATTGATTTTTTGGACTGTACCAAAAATGATTCAAAATGTGAATTGGATCATGCCTCATGTTGAATAACCACTTTTTAAACCCTCACAGTGACCAAAATTGCCATTTTTACAGAGTTTTGCTTACTCAAAAGCTTCAATTTTGACCCGTTTCAGGCACAGAAATGACTTTAAACACACTTATTTTAGTTGACAAAGTCATAATTCACATCCAACAGTCATTTAGAGTCAAAAGATTAAATGTTGAAATTTCATCCATATTGACCATTTTGGGATCGTTCGACAGGTCCGGAGTCATCGTTTTTCATCCGAAAATTGATTTTTTGGGCAGTACCAAAAATGATTCAAAATGTGAATTGGATCATGCCTCATGTTGAATAACCACTTTTTAAACCCTCACAGTGACCAAAATTGCCATTTTTACAGAGTTTTGCTTACTCAAAAGCTTCAATTTTGACCCGTTTCAGGCACAGAAATGACTTTAAACACACTTATTTTAGTTGACAAAGTCATAATTCACATCCAACAGTCATTTATAGTCAAGAGATTAAATGTTGAAATTTCATCATTATAGACCATTTTGGGATCGTTCGACAGGTCCGGAGTCATCGTTTTTCATCCGAAAATTGATTTTTTGGACTGTACCAAAAATGATTCAAAATGTCAATTGGATCATGCCTCATGTTGAATAACCACTTTTTAAACCCTCACAGTGACCAAAATTGCCATTTTTACAGAGTTTTGCTTACTCAAAAGCTTCCATTTTGACCCGTTTCAGGCACAGAAATGACTTTAAACACACTCATTTTAGTTGACAAAGTCATAATTCACATCCAACAGTCATTTAGAGTCAAAAGATTAAATGTTAAAATTTCATCCATATTGACCATTTTGGGATCGTTTGACAGGTCCGGAGTCATCGTTTTTCATCCGAAAATTGATTTTTTGGACTGTACCAAAAATGATTCAAAATGTCAATTGGATCATGCCTCATGTTGAATAACCACTTTTTAAACCCTCACAGTGACCAAAATTGCCATTTTTACAGAGTTTTGCTTACTCAAAAGCTTCAATTTTGACCCGTTTCAGGCACAGAAATGACTTTAAACACACTTATTTTAGTTGACAAAGTCATAATTCACATCCAACAGTTATTTAGAGTCAAAAGATTAAATGTTGAAATTTCATCCATATTGACCATTTTGGGATCGTTCGACAGGTCCGGAGTCATCGTTTTTCATCCGAAAATTGATTTTTCGGACTGTACCAAAGATGATTCAAAATGTCAATTGGATCGTGCCTCATGTTGAATAACCACTTTTTAAACCCTCACAGTGACCAAAATTGCCATTTTTACAGAGTTTTGCTTACTCAAAAGCTTCCATTTTGACCCGTTTCAGGCACAGAAATGACTTTAAACACACTTATTCTAGTTGACAAAGTCATAATTCACATCCAACAGTCATTTAGAGTCAAAAGATTAAATGTTGAAATTTCATCCATATTGACCATTTTGGGATCGTTCGACAGGTCCGGAGTCATCGTTTTTCATCCGAAAATGGATTTTTTGGACTGTACCAAAAATGATTCAAAATGTCAATTGGATCATGCCTCATGTTGAATAACCACTTTTTAAACCCTCACAGTGACCAAAATTGCAATTTTTACAGAGTTTTGCTTACTCAAAAGCTTCAATTTTGACCTGTTTCAGGCACAGAAATGACTTTAAACACACTTATTTTAGTTAACAAAGTCATAATTCACATCCAACAGTCATTTATAGTCAAGAGATTAAATGTTGAAATTTCATCATTATAGACCATTTTGGGATCGTTCGACAGGTCCGGAGTCATCGTTTTTCATCCGAAAATTGATTTTTTGGACTGTACCAAAAATGATTCAAAATGTCAATTGGATCATGCCTCATGTTGAATAACCACTTTTTAAACCCTCACAGTGACCAAAATTGCCATTTTTACAGAGTTTTGCTTACTCAAAAGCTTCCATTTTGACCCGTTTCAGGCACAGAAATGACTTTAAACACACTTATTTTAGTTGACAATGTCATAATTCACATCCAACAGTCATTTAGAGTCAAAAGATTAAATGTTAAAATTTCATCCATATTGACCATTTTGGGATCGTTTGACAGGTCCGGAGTCATCGTTTTTCATCCGAAAATTGATTTTTCGGACTGTACCAAAAATGATTCAAAATGTCAATTGGATCATGCCTCATGTTGAATAACCACTTTTTAAACCCTCACAGTGACCAAAATTGCCATTTTTACAGAGTTTTGCTTACTCAAAAGCTTCAATTTTGACCCGTTTCAGGCACAGAAATGACTTTAAACACACTTATTTTAGTTGACAAAGTCATAATTCACATCCAACAGTCATTTAGAGTCAAAAGATTAAATGTTAAAATGTCATCATTATAGACCGTTTTGGGATCGTTCGACAGGTCCGGAGTCATCGTTTTTCATCCGAAAATTGATTTTTTGGACTGTACCAAAAATGATTCAAAATGTCAATTGGATCATGCCTCATGTTGAATAACCACTTTTTAAACCCTCACAGTGACCAAAATTGCCATTTTTACAGAGTTTTGCTAACTCAAAAGCTTCAATTTTGACCCGTTTCAGGCACAGAAATGACTTTAAACACACTTATTTTAGTTGAAGAAGTCATAATTCACATCCAACAGTTATTTAGAGTCAAAAGATTAAATGTTGAAATTTCATCCATATTGACCATTTTGGGATCGTTCGACAGGTCCGGAGTCATCGTTTTTCATCCGAAAATTGATTTTTCGGACTGTACCAAAGATGATTCAAAATGTCAATTGGATCGTGCCTCATTTTGAATAACCACTTTTTAAACCCTCACAGTGACCAAAATTGCCATTTTTACAGAGTTTTGCTTACTCAAAAGCTTCCATTTTGACCCGTTTCAGTCACAGAAATGACTTTAAACACACTTATTCTAGTTGACAAAGTCATAATTCACATCCAACAGTCATTTAGAGTCAAAAGATTAAATGTTAAAATGTCATCATTATAGACCATTTTGGGATCGTTCGACAGGTCCGGAGTCATCGTTTTTCATCCGAAAATTGATTTTTTGGACTGTACCAAAAATGATTCAAAATGTGAATTGGATCATGCCTCATGTTGAATAACCACTTTTTAAACCCTCACAGTGACCAAAATTGCCATTTTTACAGAGTTTTGCTTACTCAAAAGCTTCAATTTTGACCCGTTTCAGGCACAGAAATGACTTTAAACACACTTATTTTAGTTGACAAAGTCATAATTCACATCCAACAGTCATTTAGAGTCAAAAGATTAAATGTTGAAATTTCATCCATATTGACCATTTTGGGATCGTTCGACAGGTCCGGAGTCATCGTTTTTCATCCGAAAATTGATTTTTTGGACTGTTCAAAAATGATTCAAAATGTCAATTGGATCGTGCCTCATGTTGAATAACCACTTTTTAAACCCTCACAGTGACAATAATTGCCATTTTTACAGAGTTTTGCTTACTCAAAAGCTTCAATTTTGACCCGTTTCAGGCACAGAAATGACTTTAAACACACTTATTCCAGTTGACAAAGTCATAATTCACATCCAACAGTCATTTAGAGTCAAAAGATTAAATGTTAAAATGTCATCATTATAGACCATTTTGGGATCGTTCGACAGGTCCGGAGTCATCGTTTTTCATCCGAAAATTGATTTTTTGGACTGTACCAAAAATGATTCAAAATGTCAATTGGATCATGCCTCATGTTGAATAACCACTTTTTAAACCCTCACAGTGACCAAAATTGCCATTTTTACAGAGTTTTGCTTACTCAAAAGCTTCAATTTTGACCCGTTTCAGGCACAGAAATGACTTTAAACACACTTATTTTAGTTAACAAAGTCATAATTCACATCCAACAGTCATTTAGAGTCAAAAGATTAAATGTTGAAATTTCATCCATATTGACCATTTTGGGATCGTTCGACAGGTCCGGAGTCATCGTTTTTCATCCGAAAATTGATTTTTGGGGCAGTACCAAAAATGATTCAAAATGTGAATTGGATCATGCCTCATGTTGAATAACCACTTTTTAAACCCTCACAGTGACCAAAATTGCCATTTTTACAGAGTTTTGCTTACTCAAAAGCTTCAATTTTGACCCGTTTCAGGCACAGAAATGACTTTAAACACACTTATTTTAGTTGACAAAGTCATAATTCACATCCAACAGTCATTTATAGTCAAGAGATTAAATGTTGAAATTTCATCATTATAGACCATTTTGGGATCGTTCGACAGGTCCGGAGTCATCGTTTTTCATCCGAAAATTGATTTTTTGGACTGTACCAAAAATGATTCAAAATGTCAATTGGATCATGCCTCATGTTGAATAACCACTTTTTAAACCCTCACAGTGACCAAAATTGCCATTTTTACAGAGTTTTGCTTACTCAAAAGCTTCCATTTTGACCCGTTTCAGGCACAGAAATGACTTTAAACACCCTCATTTTAGTTGACAAAGTCATAATTCACATCCAACAGTCATTTAGAGTCAAAAGATTAAATGTTAAAATTTCATCCATATTGACCATTTTGGGATCGTTTGACAGGTCCGGAGTCATCGTTTTTCATCCGAAAATTGATTTTTTGGACTGTACCAAAAATGATTCAAAATGTCAATTGGATCATGCCTCATGTTGAATAACCACTTTTTAAACCCTCACAGTGACCAAAATTGCCATTTTTACAGAGTTTTGCTTACTCAAAAGCTTCAATTTTGACCCGTTTCAGGCACAGAAATGACTTTAAACACACTTATTTTAGTTGTCAAAGTCATAATTCACATCCAACAGTTATTTAGAGTCAAAAGATTAAATGTTGAAATTTCATCCATATTGACCATTTTGGGATCGTTCGACAGGTCCGGAGTCATCGTTTTTCATCCGAAAATTGATTTTTCGGACTGTACCAAAGATGATTCAAAATGTCAATTGGATCGTGCCTCATGTTGAATAACCACTTTTTAAACCCTCACAGTGACCAAAATTGCCATTTTTACAGAGTTTTGCTTACTCAAAAGCTTCCATTTTGACCCGTTTCAGGCACAGAAATGACTTTAAACACACTTATTCTAGTTGACAAAGTCATAATTCACATCCAACAGTCATTTAGAGTCAAAAGATTAAATGTTGAAATTTCATCCATATTGACCATTTTGGGATCGTTCGACAGGTCCGGAGTCATCGTTTTTCATCCGAAAATGGATTTTTTGGACTGTACCAAAAATGATTCAAAATGTCAATTGGATCATGCCTCATGTTGAATAACCACTTTTTAAACCCTCACAGTGACCAAAATTGCCATTTTTACAGAGTTTTGCTTACTCAAAAGCTTCAATTTTGACCTGTTTCAGGCACAGAAATGACTTTAAACACACTTATTTTAGTTAACAAAGTCATAATTCACATCCAACAGTCATTTATAGTCAAGAGATTAAATGTTGAAATTTCATCATTATAGACCATTTTGGGATCGTTCGACAGGTCCGGAGTCATCGTTTTTCATCCGAAAATTGATTTTTTGGACTGTACCAAAAATGATTCAAAATGTCAATTGGATCATGCCTCATGTTGAATAACCACTTTTTAAACCCTCACAGTGACCAAAATTGCCATTTTTACAGAGTTTTGCTTACTCAAAAGCTTCCATTTTGACCCGTTTCAGGCACAGAAATGACTTTAAACACACTTATTTTAGTTGACAATGTCATAATTCACATCCAACAGTCATTTAGAGTCAAAAGATTAAATGTTAAAATTTCATCCATATTGACCATTTTGGGATCGTTTGACAGGTCCGGAGTCATCGTTTTTCATCCGAAAATTGATTTTTCGGACTGTACCAAAAATGATTCAAAATGTCAATTGGATCATGCCTCATGTTGAATAACCACTTTTTAAACCCTCACAGTGACCAAAATTGCCATTTTTACAGAGTTTTGCTTACTCAAAAGCTTCAATTTTGACCCGTTTCAGGCACAGAAATGACTTTAAACACACTTATTTTAGTTGACAAAGTCATAATTCACATCCAACAGTCATTTAGAGTCAAAAGATTAAATGTTAAAATGTCATCATTATAGACCGTTTTGGGATCGTTCGACAGGTCCGGAGTCATCGTTTTTCATCCGAAAATTGATTTTTTGGACTGTACCAAAAATGATTCAAAATGTCAATTGGATCATGCCTCATGTTGAATAACCACTTTTTAAACCCTCACAGTGACCAAAATTGCCATTTTTACAGAGTTTTGCTAACTCAAAAGCTTCAATTTTGACCCGTTTCAGGCACAGAAATGACTTTAAACACACTTATTTTAGTTGAAGAAGTCATAATTCACATCCAACAGTTATTTAGAGTCAAAAGATTAAATGTTGAAATTTCATCCATATTGACCATTTTGGGATCGTTCGACAGGTCCGGAGTCATCGTTTTTCATCCGAAAATTGATTTTTCGGACTGTACCAAAGATGATTCAAAATGTCAATTGGATCGTGCCTCATGTTGAATAACCACTTTTTAAACCCTCACAGTGACCAAAATTGCCATTTTTACAGAGTTTTGCTTACTCAAAAGCTTCCATTTTGACCCGTTTCAGTCACAGAAATGACTTTAAACACACTTATTCTAGTTGACAAAGTCATAATTCACATCCAACAGTCATTTAGAGTCAAAAGATTAAATGTTAAAATGTCATCATTATAGACCATTTTGGGATCGTTCGACAGGTCCGGAGTCATCGTTTTTCATCCGAAAATTGATTTTTTGGACTGTACCAAAAATGATTCAAAATGTGAATTGGATCATGCCTCATGTTGAATAACCACTTTTTAAACCCTCACAGTGACCAAAATTGCCATTTTTACAGAGTTTTGCTTACTCAAAAGCTTCAATTTTGACCCGTTTCAGGCACAGAAATGACTTTAAACACACTTATTTTAGTTGACAAAGTCATAATTCACATCCAACAGTCATTTAGAGTCAAAAGATTAAATGTTGAAATTTCATCCATATTGACCATTTTGGGATCGTTCGACAGGTCCGGAGTCATCGTTTTTCATCCGAAAATTGATTTTTTGGACTGTTCAAAAATGATTCAAAATGTCAATTGGATCGTGCCTCATGTTGAATAACCACTTTTTAAACCCTCACAGTGACAATAATTGCCATTTTTACAGAGTTTTGCTTACTCAAAAGCTTCAATTTTGACCCGTTTCAGGCACAGAAATGACTTTAAACACACTTATTCCAGTTGACAAAGTCATAATTCACATCCAACAGTCATTTAGAGTCAAAAGATTAAATGTTAAAATGTCATCATTATAGACCATTTTGGGATCGTTCGACAGGTCCGGAGTCATCGTTTTTCATCCGAAAATTGATTTTTTGGACTGTACCAAAAATGATTCAAAATGTCAATTGGATCATGCCTCATGTTGAATAACCACTTTTTAAACCCTCACAGTGACCAAAATTGCCATTTTTACAGAGTTTTGCTTACTCAAAAGCTTCAATTTTGACCCGTTTCAGGCACAGAAATGACTTTAAACACACTTATTTTAGTTGACAAAGTCATAATTCACATCCAACAGTCATTTATAGTCAAGAGATTAAATGTTGAAATTTCATCATTATAGACCATTTTGGGATCGTTCGACAGGTCCGGAGTCATCGTTTTTCATCCGAAAATTGATTTTTTGGACTGTACCAAAAATGATTCAAAATGTCAATTGGATCATGCCTCATGTTGAATAACCACTTTTTAAACCCTCACAGTGACCAAAATTGCCATTTTTACAGAGTTTTGCTTACTCAAAAGCTTCAATTTTGACCCGTTTCAGGCACAGAAATGACTTTAAACACACTTATTTTAGTTGACAAAGTCATAATTCACATCCAACAGTCATTTATAGTCAAGAGATTAAATGTTGAAATTTCATCATTATAGACCATTTTGGGATCGTTCGACAGGTCCGGAGTCATCGTTTTTCATCCGAAAATTGATTTTTTGGACTGTACCAAAAATGATTCAAAATGTCAATTGGATCATGCCTCATGTTGAATAACCACTTTTTAAACCCTCACAGTGACCAAAATTGCCATTTTTACAGAGTTTTGCTTACTCAAATGCTTCCATTTTGACCCGTTTCAGGCACAGAAATGACTTTAAACACCCTCATTTTAGTTGACAAAGTCATAATTCACATCCAACAGTCATTTAGAGTCAAAAGATTAAATGTTAAAATTTCATCCATATTGACCATTTTGGGATCGTTTGACAGGTCCGGAGTCATCGTTTTTCATCCGAAAATTGATTTTTTGGACTGTACCAAAAATGATTCAAAATGTCAATTGGATCATGCCTCATGTTGAATAACCACTTTTTAAACCCTCACAGTGACCAAAATTGCCATTTTTACAGAGTTTTGCTTACTCAAAAGCTTCAATTTTGACCCGTTTCAGGCACAGAAATGACTTTAAACACACTTATTTTAGTTGACAAAGTCATAATTCACATCCAACAGTTATTTAGAGTCAAAAGATTAAATGTTGAAATTTCATCCATATTGACCATTTTGGGATCGTTCGACAGGTCCGGAGTCATCGTTTTTCATCCGAAAATTGATTTTTCGGACTGTACCAAAGATGATTCAAAATGTCAATTGGATCATGCCTCATGTTGAATAACCACTTTTTAAACCCTCACAGTGACCAAAATTGCCATTTTTACAGAGTTTTGCTTACTCAAAAGCTTCCATTTTGACCCGTTTCAGGCACAGAAATGACTTTAAACACACTTATTCTAGTTGACAAAGTCATAATTCACATCCAACAGTCATTTAGAGTCAAAAGATTAAATGTTGAAATTTCATCCATATTGACCATTTTGGGATCGTTCGACAGGTCCGGAGTCATCGTTTTTCATCCGAAAATGGATTTTTTGGACTGTACCAAAAATGATTCAAAATGTCAATTGGATCATGCCTCATGTTGAATAACCACTTTTTAAACCCTCACAGTGACCAAAATTGCCATTTTTACAGAGTTTTGCTTACTCAAAAGCTTCAATTTTGACCTGTTTCAGGCACAGAAATGACTTTAAACACACTTATTTTAGTTAACAAAGTCATAATTCACATCCAACAGTCATTTATAGTCAAGAGATTAAATGTTGAAATTTCATCATTATAGACCATTTTGGGATCGTTCGACAGGTCCGGAGTCATCGTTTTTCATCCGAAAATTGATTTTTTGGACTGTACCAAAAATGATTCAAAATGTCAATTGGATCATGCCTCATGTTGAATAACCACTTTTTAAACCCTCACAGTGACCAAAATTGCCATTTTTACAGAGTTTTGCTTACTCAAAAGCTTCCATTTTGACCCGTTTCAGGCACAGAAATGACTTTAAACACACTTATTTTAGTTGACAATGTCATAATTCACATCCAACAGTCATTTAGAGTCAAAAGATTAAATGTTAAAATTTCATCCATATTGACCATTTTGGGATCGTTTGACAGGTCCGGAGTCATCGTTTTTCATCCGAAAATTGATTTTTCGGACTGTACCAAAAATGATTCAAAATGTCAATTGGATCATGCCTCATGTTGAATAACCACTTTTTAAACCCTCACAGTGACCAAAATTGCCATTTTTACAGAGTTTTGCTTACTCAAAAGCTTCAATTTTGACCCGTTTCAGGCACAGAAATGACTTTAAACACACTTATTTTAGTTGACAAAGTCATAATTCACATCCAACAGTCATTTAGAGTCAAAAGATTAAATGTTAAAATGTCATCATTATAGACCGTTTTGGGATCGTTCGACAGGTCCGGAGTCATCGTTTTTCATCCGAAAATTGATTTTTTGGACTGTACCAAAAATGATTCAAAATGTCAATTGGATCATGCCTCATGTTGAATAACCACTTTTTAAACCCTCACAGTGACCAAAATTGCCATTTTTACAGAGTTTTGCTAACTCAAAAGCTTCAATTTTGACCCGTTTCAGGCACAGAAATGACTTTAAACACACTTATTTTAGTTGAAGAAGTCATAATTCACATCCAACAGTTATTTAGAGTCAAAAGATTAAATGTTGAAATTTCATCCATATTGACCATTTTGGGATCGTTCGACAGGTCCGGAGTCATCGTTTTTCATCCGAAAATTGATTTTTCGGACTGTACCAAAGATGATTCAAAATGTCAATTGGATCGTGCCTCATGTTGAATAACCACTTTTTAAACCCTCACAGTGACCAAAATTGCCATTTTTACAGAGTTTTGCTTACTCAAAAGCTTCCATTTTGACCCGTTTCAGGCACAGAAATGACTTTAAACACACTTATTCTAGTTGACAAAGTCATAATTCACATCCAACAGTCATTTAGAGTCAAAAGATTAAATGTTAAAATGTCATCATTATAGACCATTTTGGGATCGTTCGACAGGTCCGGAGTCATCGTTTTTCATCCGAAAATTGATTTTTTGGACTGTACCAAAAATGATTCAAAATGTGAATTGGATCATGCCTCATGTTGAATAACCACTTTTTAAACCCTCACAGTGACCAAAATTGCCATTTTTACAGAGTTTTGCTTACTCAAAAGCTTCAATTTTGACCCGTTTCAGGCACAGAAATGACTTTAAACACACTTATTTTAGTTGACAAAGTCATAATTCACATCCAACAGTCATTTAGAGTCAAAAGATTAAATGTTGAAATTTCATCCATATTGACCATTTTGGGATCGTTCGACAGGTCCGGAGTCATCGTTTTTCATCCGAAAATTGATTTTTTGGACTGTTCAAAAATGATTCAAAATGTCAATTGGATCGTGCCTCATGTTGAATAACCACTTTTTAAACCCTCACAGTGACAATAATTGCCATTTTTACAGAGTTTTGCTTACTCAAAAGCTTCAATTTTGACCCGTTTCAGGCACAGAAATGACTTTAAACACACTTATTCTAGTTGACAAAGTCATAATTCACATCCAACAGTCATTTAGAGTCAAAAGATTAAATGTTAAAATGTCATCATTATAGACCATTTTGGGATCGTTCGACAGGTCCGGAGTCATCGTTTTTCATCCGAAAATTGATTTTTTGGACTGTACCAAAAATGATTCAAAATGTCAATTGGATCATGCCTCATGTTGAATAACCACTTTTTAAACCCTCACAGTGACCAAAATTGCCATTTTTACAGAGTTTTGCTTACTCAAAAGCTTCAATTTTGACCCGTTTCAGGCACAGAAATGACTTTAAACACACTTATTTTAGTTAACAAAGTCATAATTCACATCCAACAGTCATTTAGAGTCAAAAGATTAAATGTTAAAATTTCATCCATATTGACCATTTTGGGATCGTTTGACAGGTCCGGAGTCATCGTTTTTCATCCGAAAATTGATTTTTCGGACTGTACCAAAAATGATTCAAAATGTCAATTGGATCATGCCTCATGTTGAATAACCACTTTTTAAACCCTCACAGTGACCAAAATTGCCATTTTTACAGAGTTTTGCTTACTCAAAAGCTTCAATTTTGACCCGTTTCAGGCACAGAAATGACTTTAAACACACTTATTTTAGTTGACAAAGTCATAATTCACATCCAACAGTTATTTAGAGTCAAAAGATTAAATGTTGAAATTTCATCCATATTGACCATTTTGGGATCGTTCGACAGGTCCGGAGTCATCGTTTTTCATCCGAAAATTGATTTTTCGGACTGTACCAAAGATGATTCAAAATGTCAATTGGATCGTGCCTCATGTTGAATAACCACTTTTTAAACCCTCACAGTGACCAAAATTGCCATTTTTACAGAGTTTTGCTTACTCAAAAGCTTCCATTTTGACCCGTTTCAGGCACAGAAATGACTTTAAACACACTTATTCTAGTTGACAAAGTCATAATTCACATCCAACAGTCATTTAGAGTCAAAAGATTAAATGTTGAAATTTCATCCATATTGACCATTTTGGGATCGTTCGACAGGTCCGGAGTCATCGTTTTTCATCCGAAAATTGATTTTTTGGACTGTACCAAAAATGATTCAAAATGTCAATTGGATCATGCCTCATGTTGAATAACCACTTTTTAAACCCTCACAGTGACCAAAATTGCCATTTTTACAGAGTTTTGCTTACTCAAAAGCTTCAATTTTGACCTGTTTCAGGCACAGAAATGACTTTAAACACACTTATTTTAGTTAACAAAGTCATAATTCACATCCAACAGTCATTTATAGTCAAGAGATTAAATGTTGAAATTTCATCATTATAGACCATTTTGGGATCGTTCGACAGGTCCGGAGTCATCGTTTTTCATCCGAAAATTGATTTTTTGGACTGTACCAAAAATGATTCAAAATGTCAATTGGATCATGCCTCATGTTGAATAACCACTTTTTAAACCCTCACAGTGACCAAAATTGCCATTTTTACAGAGTTTTGCTTACTCAAAAGCTTCCATTTTGACCCGTTTCAGGCACAGAAATGACTTTAAACACACTTATTTTAGTTGACAATGTCATAATTCACATCCAACAGTCATTTAGAGTCAAAAGATTAAATGTTAAAATTTCATCCATATTGACCATTTTGGGATCGTTTGACAGGTCCGGAGTCATCGTTTTTCATCCGAAAATTGATTTTTCGGACTGTACCAAAAATGATTCAAAATGTCAATTGGATCATGCCTCATGTTGAATAACCACTTTTTAAACCCTCACAGTGACCAAAATTGCCATTTTTACAGAGTTTTACTTACTCAAAAGCTTCAATTTTGACCCGTTTCAGGCACAGAAATGACTTTAAACACACTTATTTTAGTTGACAAAGTTATAATTCACATCCAACAGTCATTTAGAGTCAAAAGATTAAATGTTAAAATGTCATCATTATAGACCGTTTTGGGATCGTTCGACAGGTCCGGAGTCATCGTTTTTCATCCGAAAATTGATTTTTTGGACTGTACCAAAAATGATTCAAAATGTCAATTGGATCATGCCTCATGTTGAATAACCACTTTTTAAACCCTCACAGTGACCAAAATTGCCATTTTTACAGAGTTTTGCTAACTCAAAAGCTTCAATTTTGACCCGTTTCAAGCACAGAAATGACTTTAAACACACTTATTTTAGTTGAAGAAGTCATAATTCACATCCAACAGTTATTTAGAGTCAAAAGATTAAATGTTGAAATTTCATCCATATTGACCATTTTGGGATCGTTCGACAGGTCCGGAGTCATCGTTTTTCATCCGAAAATTGATTTTTCGGACTGTACCAAAGATGATTCAAAATGTCAATTGGATCGTGCCTCATGTTGAATAACCACTTTTTAAACCCTCACAGTGACCAAAATTGCCATTTTTACAGAGTTTTGCTTACTCAAAAGCTTCCATTTTGACCCGTTTCAGGCACAGAAATGACTTTAAACACACTTATTTTAGTTGACAAAGTCATAATTCACATCCAACAGTTATTTAGAGTCAAAAGATTAAATGTTAAAATGTCATCATTATAGACCATTTTGGGATCGTTCGACAGGTCCGGAGTCATCGTTTTTCATCCGAAAATTGATTTTTTGGACTGTACCAAAAATGATTCAAAATGTCAATTGGATCATGCCTCATGTTGAATAACCACTTTTTAAACCCTCACAGTGACCAAAATTGCCATTTTTACAGAGTTTTGCTTACTCAAAAGCTTCAATTTTGACCCGTTTCAGGCACAGAAATGACTTTAAACACACTTATTTTAGTTAACAAAGTCATAATTCACATCCAACAGTCATTTAGAGTCAAAAGATTAAATGTTGAAATTTCATCCATATTGACCATTTTGGGATCGTTCGACAGGTCCGGAGTCATCGTTTTTCATCCGAAAATTGATTTTTTGGGCAGTACCAAAAATGATTCAAAATGTGAATTGGATCATGCCTCATGTTGAATAACCACTTTTTAAACCCTCACAGTGACCAAAATTGCCATTTTTACAGAGTTTTGCTTACTCAAAAGCTTCAATTTTGACCCGTTTCAGGCACAGAAATGACTTTAAACACACTTATTTTAGTTGAAAAAGTCATAATTCACATCCAACAGTCATTTATAGTCAAGAGATTAAATGTTGAAATTTCATCATTATAGACCATTTTGGGATCGTTCGACAGGTCCGGAGTCATCGTTTTTCATCCGAAAATTGATTTTTTGGACTGTACCAAAAATGATTCAAAATGTCAATTGGATCATGCCTCATGTTGAATAACCACTTTTTAAACCCTCACAGTGACCAAAATTGCCATTTTTACAGAGTTTTGCTTACTCAAAAGCTTCCATTTTGACCCGTTTCAGGCACAGAAATGACTTTAAACACACTCATTTTAGTTGACAAAGTCATAATTCACATCCAACAGTCATTTAGAGTCAAAAGATTAAATGTTAAAATTTCATCCATATTGACCATTTTGGGATCGTTTGACAGGTCCGGAGTCATCGTTTTTCATCCGAAAATTGATTTTTTGGACTGTACCAAAAATGATTCAAAATGTCAATTGGATCATGCCTCATGTTGAATAACCACTTTTTAAACCCTCACAGTGACCAAAATTGCCATTTTTACAGAGTTTTGCTTACTCAAAAGCTTCAATTTTGACCCGTTTCAGGCACAGAAATGACTTTAAACACACTTATTTTAGTTGACAAAGTCATAATTCACATCCAACAGTTATTTAGAGTCAAAAGATTAAATGTTGAAATTTCATCCATATTGACCATTTTGGGATCGTTCGACAGGTCCGGAGTCATCGTTTTTCATCCGAAAATTGATTTTTCGGACTGTACCAAAGATGATTCAAAATGTCAATTGGATCGTGCCTCATGTTGAATAACCACTTTTTAAACCCTCACAGTGACCAAAATTGCCATTTTTACAGAGTTTTGCTTACTCAAAAGCTTCCATTTTGACCCGTTTCAGGCACAGAAATGACTTTAAACACACTTATTTTAGTTGACAAAGTCATAATTCACATCCAACAGTTATTTAGAGTCAAAAGATTAAATGTTGAAATTTCATCCATATTGACCATTTTGGGATCGTTCGACAGGTCCGGAGTCATCGTTTTTCATCCGAAAATTGATTTTTCGGACTGTACCAAAGATGATTCAAAATGTCAATTGGATCGTGCCTCATGTTGAATAACCACTTTTTAAACCCTCACAGTGACCAAAATTGCCATTTTTACAGAGTTTTGCTTACTCAAAAGCTTCCATTTTGACCCGTTTCAGGCACAGAAATGACTTTAAACACACTTATTCTAGTTGACAAAGTCATAATTCACATCCAACAGTCATTTAGAGTCAAAAGATTAAATGTTGAAATTTCATCCATATTGACCATTTTGGGATCGTTCGACAGGTCCGGAGTCATCGTTTTTCATCCGAAAATGGATTTTTTGGACTGTACCAAAAATGATTCAAAATGTCAATTGGATCATGCCTCATGTTGAATAACCACTTTTTAAACCCTCACAGTGACCAAAATTGCCATTTTTACAGAGTTTTGCTTACTCAAAAGCTTCAATTTTGACCTGTTTCAGGCACAGAAATGACTTTAAACACACTTATTTTAGTTAACAAAGTCATAATTCACATCCAACAGTCATTTATAGTCAAGAGATTAAATGTTGAAATTTCATCATTATAGACCATTTTGGGATCGTTCGACAGGTCCGGAGTCATCGTTTTTCATCCGAAAATTGATTTTTTGGACTGTACCAAAAATGATTCAAAATGTCAATTGGATCATGCCTCATGTTGAATAACCACTTTTTAAACCCTCACAGTGACCAAAATTGCCATTTTTACAGAGTTTTGCTTACTCAAAAGCTTCCATTTTGACCCGTTTCAGGCACAGAAATGACTTTAAACACACTTATTTTAGTTGACAATGTCATAATTCACATCCAACAGTCATTTAGAGTCAAAAGATTAAATGTTAAAATTTCATCCATATTGACCATTTTGGGATCGTTTGACAGGTCCGGAGTCATCGTTTTTCATCCGAAAATTGATTTTTCGGACTGTACCAAAAATGATTCAAAATGTCAATTGGATCATGCCTCATGTTGAATAACCACTTTTTAAACCCTCACAGTGACCAAAATTGCCATTTTTACAGAGTTTTGCTTACTCAAAAGCTTCAATTTTGACCCGTTTCAGGCACAGAAATGACTTTAAACACACTTATTTTAGTTGACAAAGTCATAATTCACATCCAACAGTCATTTAGAGTCAAAAGATTAAATGTTAAAATGTCATCATTATAGACCGTTTTGGGATCGTTCGACAGGTCCGGAGTCATCGTTTTTCATCCGAAAATTGATTTTTTGGACTGTACCAAAAATGATTCAAAATGTCAATTGGATCATGCCTCATGTTGAATAACCACTTTTTAAACCCTCACAGTGACCAAAATTGCCATTTTTACAGAGTTTTGCTAACTCAAAAGCTTCAATTTTGACCCGTTTCAGGCACAGAAATGACTTTAAACACACTTATTTTAGTTGAAGAAGTCATAATTCACATCCAACAGTTATTTAGAGTCAAAAGATTAAATGTTGAAATTTCATCCATATTGACCATTTTGGGATCGTTCGACAGGTCCGGAGTCATCGTTTTTCATCCGAAAATTGATTTTTCGGACTGTACCAAAGATGATTCAAAATGTCAATTGGATCGTGCCTCATGTTGAATAACCACTTTTTAAACCCTCACAGTGACCAAAATTGCCATTTTTACAGAGTTTTGCTTACTCAAAAGCTTCCATTTTGACCCGTTTCAGGCACAGAAATGACTTTAAACACACTTATTCTAGTTGACAAAGTCATAATTCACATCCAACAGTCATTTAGAGTCAAAAGATTAAATGTTAAAATGTCATCATTATAGACCATTTTGGGATCGTTCGACAGGTCCGGAGTCATCGTTTTTCATCCGAAAATTGATTTTTTGGACTGTACCAAAAATGATTCAAAATGTGAATTGGATCATGCCTCATGTTGAATAACCACTTTTTAAACCCTCACAGTGACCAAAATTGCCATTTTTACAGAGTTTTGCTTACTCAAAAGCTTCAATTTTGACCCGTTTCAGGCACAGAAATGACTTTAAACACACTTATTTTAGTTGACAAAGTCATAATTCACATCCAACAGTCATTTAGAGTCAAAAGATTAAATGTTGAAATTTCATCCATATTGACCATTTTGGGATCGTTCGACAGGTCCGGAGTCATCGTTTTTCATCCGAAAATTGATTTTTTGGACTGTTCAAAAATGATTCAAAATGTCAATTGGATCGTGCCTCATGTTGAATAACCACTTTTTAAACCCTCACAGTGACAATAATTGCCATTTTTACAGAGTTTTGCTTACTCAAAAGCTTCAATTTTGACCCGTTTCAGGCACAGAAATGACTTTAAACACACTTATTCTAGTTGACAAAGTCATAATTCACATCCAACAGTCATTTAGAGTCAAAAGATTAAATGTTAAAATGTCATCATTATAGACCATTTTGGGATCGTTCGACAGGTCCGGAGTCATCGTTTTTCATCCGAAAATTGATTTTTTGGACTGTACCAAAAATGATTCAAAATGTCAATTGGATCATGCCTCATGTTGAATAACCACTTTTTAAACCCTCACAGTGACCAAAATTGCCATTTTTACAGAGTTTTGCTTACTCAAAAGCTTCAATTTTGACCCGTTTCAGGCACAGAAATGACTTTAAACACACTTATTTTAGTTAACAAAGTCATAATTCACATCCAACAGTCATTTAGAGTCAAAAGATTAAATGTTGAAATTTCATCCATATTGACCATTTTGGGTTCGTTCGACAGGTCCGGAGTCATCGTTTTTCATCCGAAAATTGATTTTTTGGGCAGTACCAAAAATGATTCAAAATGTGAATTGGATCATGCCTCATGTTGAATAACCACTTTTTAAACCCTCACAGTGACCAAAATTGCCATTTTTACAGAGTTTTGCTTACTCAAAAGCTTCAATTTTGACCCGTTTCAGGAACAGAAATGACTTTAAACACACTTATTTTAGTTGACAAAGTCATAATTCACATCCAACAGTCATTTATAGTCAAGAGATTAAATGTTGAAATTTCATCATTATAGACCATTTTGGGATCGTTCGACAGGTCCGGAGTCATTGTTTTTCATCCGAAAATTGATTTTTTGGACTGTACCAAAAATGATTCAAAATGTCAATTGGATCATGCCTCATGTTGAATAACCACTTTTTAAACCCTCACAGTGACCAAAATTGCCATTTTTACAGAGTTTTGCTTACTCAAAAGCTTCCATTTTGACCCGTTTCAGGCACAGAAATGACTTTAAACACACTCATTTTAGTTGACAAAGTCATAATTCACATCCAACAGTCATTTAGAGTCAAAAGATTAAATGTTAAAATTTCATCCATATTGACCATTTTGGGATCGTTTGACAGGTCCGGAGTCATCGTTTTTCATCCGAAAATTGATTTTTTGGACTGTACCAAAAATGATTCAAAATGTCAATTGGATCATGCCTCATGTTGAATAACCACTTTTTAAACCCTCACAGTGACCACAATTGCCATTTTTACAGAGTTTTGCTTACTCAAAAGCTTCAATTTTGACCCGTTTCAGGCACAGAAATGACTTTAAACACACTTATTTTAGTTGACAAAGTCATAATTCACATCCAACAGTTATTTAGAGTCAAAAGATTAAATGTTGAAATTTCATCCATATTGACCATTTTGGGATCGTTCGACAGGTCCGGAGTCATCGTTTTTCATCCGAAAATTGATTTTTCGGACTGTACCAAAGATGATTCAAAATGTCAATTGGATCGTGCCTCATGTTGAATAACCACTTTTTAAACCCTCACAGTGACCAAAATTGCCATTTTTACAGAGTTTTGCTTACTCAAAAGCTTCCATTTTGACCCGTTTCAGGCACAGAAATGACTTTAAACACACTTATTCTAGTTGACAAAGTCATAATTCACATCCAACAGTCATTTAGAGTCAAAAGATTAAATGTTGAAATTTCATCCATATTGACCATTTTGGGATCGTTCGACAGGTCCGGAGTCATCGTTTTTCATCCGAAAATGGATTTTTTGGACTGTACCAAAAATGATTCAAAATGTCAATTGGATCATGCCTCATGTTGAATAACCACTTTTTAAACCCTCACAGTGACCAAAATTGCCATTTTTACAGAGTTTTGCTTACTCAAAAGCTTCAATTTTGACCTGTTTCAGGCACAGAAATGACTTTAAACACACTTATTTTAGTTAACAAAGTCATAATTCACATCCAACAGTCATTTATAGTCAAGAGATTAAATGTTGAAATTTCATCATTATAGACCATTTTGGGATCGTTCGACAGGTCCGGAGTCATCGTTTTTCATCCGAAAATTGATTTTTTGGACTGTACCAAAAATGATTCAAAATGTCAATTGGATCATGCCTCATGTTGAATAACCACTTTTTAAACCCTCACAGTGACCAAAATTGCCATTTTTACAGAGTTTTGCTTACTCAAAAGCTTCCATTTTGACCCGTTTCAGGCACAGAAATGACTTTAAACACACTTATTTTAGTTGACAATGTCATAATTCACATCCAACAGTCATTTAGAGTCAAAAGATTAAATGTTAAAATTTCATCCATATTGACCATTTTGGGATCGTTTGACAGGTCCGGAGTCATCGTTTTTCATCCGAAAATTGATTTTTTGGACTGTACCAAAAATGATTCAAAATGTCAATTGGATCATGCCTCATGTTGAATAACCACTTTTTAAACCCTCACAGTGACCAAAATTGCCATTTTTACAGAGTTTTGCTTACTCAAAAGCTTCAATTTTGACCCGTTTCAGGCACAGAAATGACTTTAAACACACTTATTTTAGTTGACAAAGTCATAATTCACATCCAACAGTTATTTAGAGTCAAAAGATTAAATGTTGAAATTTCATCCATATTGACCATTTTGGGATCGTTCGACAGGTCCGGAGTCATCGTTTTTCATCCGAAAATTGATTTTTCGGACTGTACCAAAGATGATTCAAAATGTCAATTGGATCGTGCCTCATGTTGAATAACCACTTTTTAAACCCTCACAGTGACCAAAATTGCCATTTTTACAGAGTTTTGCTTACTCAAAAGCTTCCATTTTGACCCGTTTCAGGCACAGAAATGACTTTAAACACACTTATTCTAGTTGACAAAGTCATAATTCACATCCAACAGTCATTTAGAGTCAAAAGATTAAATGTTGAAATTTCATCCATATTGACCATTTTGGGATCGTTCGACAGGTCCGGAGTCATCGTTTTTCATCCGAAAATTGATTTTTTGGGCAGTACCAAAAATGATTCAAAATGTGAATTGGATCATGCCTCATGTTGAATAACCACTTTTTAAACCCTCACAGTGACCAAAATTGCCATTTTTACAGAGTTTTGCTTACTCAAAAGCTTCAATTTTGACCCGTTTCAGGCACAGAAATGACTTTAAACACACTTATTTTAGTTGAAAAAGTCATAATTCACATCCAACAGTCATTTATAGTCAAGAGATTAAATGTTGAAATTTCATCATTATAGACCATTTTGGGATCGTTCGACAGGTCCGGAGTCATCGTTTTTCATCCGAAAATTGATTTTTTGGACTGTACCAAAAATGATTCAAAATGTCAATTGGATCATGCCTCATGTTGAATAACCACTTTTTAAACCCTCACAGTGACCAAAATTGCCATTTTTACAGAGTTTTGCTTACTCAAAAGCTTCCATTTTGACCCGTTTCAGGCACAGAAATGACTTTAAACACACTCATTTTAGTTGACAAAGTCATAATTCACATCCAACAGTCATTTAGAGTCAAAAGATTAAATGTTAAAATTTCATCCATATTGACCATTTTGGGATCGTTTGACAGGTCCGGAGTCATCGTTTTTCATCCGAAAATTGATTTTTTGGACTGTACCAAAAATGATTCAAAATGTCAATTGGATCATGCCTCATGTTGAATAACCACTTTTTAAACCCTCACAGTGACCAAAATTGCCATTTTTACAGAGTTTTGCTTACTCAAAAGCTTCAATTTTGACCCGTTTCAGGCACAGAAATGACTTTAAACACACTTATTTTAGTTAACAAAGTCATAATTCACATCCAACAGTCATTTAGAGTCAAAAGATTAAATGTTGAAATTTCATCCATATTGACCATTTTGGGATCGTTCGACAGGTCCGGAGTCATCGTTTTTCATCCGAAAATTGATTTTTTGGGCAGTACCAAAAATGATTCAAAATGTGAATTGGATCATGCCTCATGTTGAATAACCACTTTTTAAACCCTCACAGTGACCAAAATTGCCATTTTTACAGAGTTTTGCTTACTCAAAAGCTTCAATTTTGACCCGTTTCAGGCACAGAAATGACTTTAAACACACTTATTTTAGTTGAAAAAGTCATAATTCACATCCAACAGTCATTTATAGTCAAGAGATTAAATGTTGAAATTTCATCATTATAGACCATTTTGGGATCGTTCGACAGGTCCGGAGTCATCGTTTTTCATCCGAAAATTGATTTTTTGGACTGTACCAAAAATGATTCAAAATGTCAATTGGATCATGCCTCATGTTGAATAACCACTTTTTAAACCCTCACAGTGACCAAAATTGCCATTTTTACAGAGTTTTGCTTACTCAAAAGCTTCCATTTTGACCCGTTTCAGGCACAGAAATGACTTTAAACACACTCATTTTAGTTGACAAAGTCATAATTCACATCCAACAGTCATTTAGAGTCAAAAGATTAAATGTTAAAATTTCATCCATATTGACCATTTTGGGATCGTTTGACAGGTCCGGAGTCATCGTTTTTCATCCGAAAATTGATTTTTTGGACTGTACCAAAAATGATTCAAAATGTCAATTGGATCATGCCTCATGTTGAATAACCACTTTTTAAACCCTCACAGTGACCAAAATTGCCATTTTTACAGAGTTTTGCTTACTCAAAAGCTTCAATTTTGACCCGTTTCAGGCACAGAAATGACTTTAAACACACTTATTTTAGTTGACAAAGTCATAATTCACATCCAACAGTTATTTAGAGTCAAAAGATTAAATGTTGAAATTTCATCCATATTGACCATTTTGGGATCGTTCGACAGGTCCGGAGTCATCGTTTTTCATCCGAAAATTGATTTTTCGGACTGTACCAAAGATGATTCAAAATGTCAATTGGATCGTGCCTCATGTTGAATAACCACTTTTTAAACCCTCACAGTGACCAAAATTGCCATTTTTACAGAGTTTTGCTTACTCAAAAGCTTCCATTTTGACCCGTTTCAGGCACAGAAATGACTTTAAACACACTTATTTTAGTTGACAAAGTCATAATTCACATCCAACAGTTATTTAGAGTCAAAAGATTAAATGTTGAAATTTCATCCATATTGACCATTTTGGGATCGTTCGACAGGTCCGGAGTCATCGTTTTTCATCCGAAAATTGATTTTTCGGACTGTACCAAAGATGATTCAAAATGTCAATTGGATCGTGCCTCATGTTGAATAACCACTTTTTAAACCCTCACAGTGACCAAAATTGCCATTTTTACAGAGTTTTGCTTACTCAAAAGCTTCCATTTTGACCCGTTTCAGGCACAGAAATGACTTTAAACACACTTATTCTAGTTGACAAAGTCATAATTCACATCCAACAGTCATTTAGAGTCAAAAGATTAAATGTTGAAATTTCATCCATATTGACCATTTTGGGATCGTTCGACAGGTCCGGAGTCATCGTTTTTCATCCGAAAATGGATTTTTTGGACTGTACCAAAAATGATTCAAAATGTCAATTGGATCATGCCTCATGTTGAATAACCACTTTTTAAACCCTCACAGTGACCAAAATTGCCATTTTTACAGAGTTTTGCTTACTCAAAAGCTTCAATTTTGACCCGTTTCAGGCACAGAAATGACTTTAAACACACTTATTTTAGTTGACAAAGTCATAATTCACATCCAACAGTCATTTAGAGTCAAAAGATTAAATGTTAAAATGTCATCATTATAGACCGTTTTGGGATCGTTCGACAGGTCCGGAGTCATCGTTTTTCATCCGAAAATTGATTTTTTGGACTGTACCAAAAATGATTCAAAATGTCAATTGGATCATGCCTCATGTTGAATAACCACTTTTTAAACCCTCACAGTGACCAAAATTGCCATTTTTACAGAGTTTTGCTAACTCAAAAGCTTCAATTTTGACCCGTTTCAGGCACAGAAATGACTTTAAACACACTTATTTTAGTTGAAGAAGTCATAATTCACATCCAACAGTTATTTAGAGTCAAAAGATTAAATGTTGAAATTTCATCCATATTGACCATTTTGGGATCGTTCGACAGGTCCGGAGTCATCGTTTTTCATCCGAAAATTGATTTTTCGGACTGTACCAAAGATGATTCAAAATGTCAATTGGATCGTGCCTCATGTTGAATAACCACTTTTTAAACCCTCACAGTGACCAAAATTGCCATTTTTACAGAGTTTTGCTTACTCAAATGCTTCCATTTTGACCCGTTTCAGGCACAGAAATGACTTTAAACACACTTATTCTAGTTGACAAAGTCATAATTCACATCCAACAGTCATTTAGAGTCAAAAGATTAAATGTTAAAATGTCATCATTATAGACCATTTTGGGATCGTTCGACAGGTCCGGAGTCATCGTTTTTCATCCGAAAATTGATTTTTTGGACTGTACCAAAAATGATTCAAAATGTGAATTGGATCATGCCTCATGTTGAATAACCACTTTTTAAACCCTCACAGTGACCAAATTGCCATTTTTACAGAGTTTTGCTTACTCAAAAGCTTCAATTTTGACCCGTTTCAGGCACAGAAATGACTTTAAACACACTTATTTTAGTTGACAAAGTCATAATTCACATCCAACAGTCATTTAGAGTCAAAAGATTAAATGTTGAAATTTCATCCATATTGACCATTTTGGGATCGTTCGACAGGTCCGGAGTCATCGTTTTTCATCCGAAAATTGATTTTTTGGACTGTTCAAAAATGATTCAAAATGTCAATTGGATCGTGCCTCATGTTGAATAACCACTTTTAAACCCTCACAGTGACAATAATTGCCATTTTTACAGAGTTTTGCTTACTCAAAAGCTTCAATTTTGACCCGTTTCAGGCACAGAAATGACTTTAAACACACTTATTCTAGTTGACAAAGTCATAATTCACATCCAACAGTCATTTAGAGTCAAAAGATTAAATGTTAAAATGTCATCATTATAGACCATTTTGGATCGTTCGACAGGTCCGGAGTCATCGTTTTTCATCCGAAAATTGATTTTTTGGACTGTACCAAAAATGATTCAAAATGTCAATTGGATCATGCCTCATGTTGAATAACCACTTTTAAACCCTCACAGTGACCAAAATTGCCATTTTTACAGAGTTTTGCTTACTCAAAAGCTTCAATTTTGACCCGTTTCAGGCACAGAAATGACTTTAAACACACTTATTTTAGTTAACAAAGTCATAATTCACATCCAACAGTCATTTAGAGTCAAAAGATTAAATGTTGAAATTTCATCCATATTGACCATTTTGGGTTCGTTCGACAGGTCCGGAGTCATCGTTTTTCATCCGAAAATTGATTTTTTGGGCAGTACCAAAAATGATTCAAAATGTGAATTGGATCATGCCTCATGTTGAATAACCACTTTTAAACCCTCACAGTGACCAAAATTGCCATTTTTACAGAGTTTTGCTTACTCAAAAGCTTCAATTTTGACCCGTTTCAGGAACAGAAATGACTTTAAACACACTTATTTTAGTTGACAAAGTCATAATTCACATCCAACAGTCATTTATAGTCAAGAGATTAAATGTTGAAATTTCATCATTATAGACCATTTTGGGATCGTTCGACAGGTCCGGAGTCATTGTTTTTCATCCGAAAATTGATTTTTTGGACTGTACCAAAAATGATTCAAAATGTCAATTGGATCATGCCTCATGTTGAATAACCACTTTTTAAACCCTCACAGTGACCAAAATTGCCATTTTTACAGAGTTTTGCTTACTCAAAAGCTTCCATTTTGACCCGTTTCAGGCACAGAAATGACTTTAAACACACTCATTTTAGTTGACAAAGTCATAAATTCACATCCAACAGTCATTTAGAGTCAAAAGATTAAATGTTAAAATTTCATCCATATTGACCATTTTGGGATCGTTTGACAGGTCCGGAGTCATCGTTTTTCATCCGAAAATTGATTTTTTGGACTGTACCAAAAATGATTCAAAATGTCAATTGGATCATGCCTCATGTTGAATAACCACTTTTTAAACCCTCACAGTGACCACAATTGCCATTTTTACAGAGTTTTGCTTACTCAAAAGCTTCAATTTTGACCCGTTTCAGGCACAGAAATGACTTTAAACACACTTATTTTAGTTGACAAAGTCATAATTCACATCCAACAGTTATTTAGAGTCAAAAGATTAAATGTTGAAATTTCATCCATATTGACCATTTTGGGATCGTTCGACAGGTCCGGAGTCATCGTTTTTCATCCGAAATTGATTTTTCGGACTGTACCAAAGATGATTCAAAATGTCAATTGGATCGTGCCTCATGTTGAATAACCACTTTTTAAACCCTCACAGTGACCAAAATTGCCATTTTTACAGAGTTTTGCTTACTCAAAAGCTTCCATTTTGACCCGTTTCAGGCACAGAAATGACTTTAAACACACTTATTCTAGTTGACAAAGTCATAATTCACATCCAACAGTCATTTAGAGTCAAAAGATTAAATGTTGAAATTTCATCCATATTGACCATTTTGGGATCGTTCGACAGGTCCGGAGTCATCGTTTTTCATCCGAAAATGGATTTTTTGGACTGTACCAAAAATGATTCAAAATGTCAATTGGATCATGCCTCATGTTGAATAACCACTTTTTAAACCCTCACAGTGACCAAAATTGCCATTTTTACAGAGTTTTGCTTACTCAAAAGCTTCAATTTTGACCTGTTTCAGGCACAGAAATGACTTTAAACACACTTATTTTAGTTAACAAAGTCATAATTCACATCCAACAGTCATTTATAGTCAAGAGATTAAATGTTGAAATTTCATCATTATAGACCATTTTTGGGATCGTTCGACAGGTCCGGAGTCATCGTTTTTCATCCGAAAATTGATTTTTGGACTGTACCAAAAATGATTCAAAATGTCAATTGGATCATGCCTCATGTTGAATAACCACTTTTTAAACCCTCACAGTGACCAAAATTGCCATTTTTACAGAGTTTTGCTTACTCAAAAGCTTCCATTTTGACCCGTTTCAGGCACAGAAATGACTTTAAACACACTTATTTTAGTTGACAATGTCATAATTCACATCCAACAGTCATTTAGAGTCAAAAGATTAAATGTTAAAATTTCATCCATATTGACCATTTTGGGATCGTTTGACAGTCCGGAGTCATCGTTTTTCATCCGAAAATTGATTTTTTGGACTGTACCAAAAATGATTCAAAATGTCAATTGGATCATGCCTCATGTTGAATAACCACTTTTTAAACCTCACAGTGACCAAAATTGCCATTTTTACAGAGTTTTGCTTACTCAAAAGCTTCAATTTTGACCCGTTTCAGGCACAGAAATGACTTTAAACACACTTATTTTAGTTGACAAAGTCATAATTCACATCCAACAGTTATTTAGAGGTCAAAAGATTAAATGTTGAAATTTCATCCATATTGACCATTTTGGGATCGTTCGACAGGTCCGGAGTCATCGTTTTTCATCCGAAAATTGATTTTTCGGACTGTACCAAAGATGATTCAAAATGTCAATGGATCGTGCCTCATGTTGAATAACCACTTTTTAAACCCTCACAGTGACCAAAATTGCCATTTTTACAGAGTTTTGCTTACTCAAAAGCTTCCATTTTGACCCGTTTCAGGCACAGAAATGACTTTAAAACACACTTATTCTAGTTGACAAAGTCATAATTCACATCCAACAGTCATTTAGAGTCAAAAGATTAAATGTTGAAATTTCATCCATATTGACCATTTTGGGATCGTTCGACAGGTCCGGAGTCATCGTTTTTCATCCGAAAATGGATTTTTTGGACTGTACCAAAAATGATTCAAAATGTCAATTGGATCATGCCTCATGTTGAATAACCACTTTTTAAACCCTCACAGTGACCAAAATTGCCATTTTTACAGAGTTTTGCTTACTCAAAAGCTTCAATTTTGACCTGTTTCAGGCACAGAAATGACTTTAAACACACTTATTTTAGTTAACAAAGTCATAATTCACATCCAACAGTCATTTATAGTCAAGAGATTAAATGTTGAAATTTCATCATTATAGACCATTTTGGGATCGTTCGACAGGTCCGGAGTCATCGTTTTTCATCCGAAAATTGATTTTTTGGACTGTACCAAAAATGATTCAAAATGTCAATTGGATCATGCCTCATGTTGAATAACCACTTTTTAAACCCTCACAGTGACCAAAATTGCCATTTTTACAGAGTTTTGCTTACTCAAAAGCTTCCATTTTGACCCGTTTCAGGCACAGAAATGACTTTAAACACACTTATTTTAGTTGACAATGTCATAATTCACATCCAACAGTCATTTAGAGTCAAAAGATTAAATGTTAAAATTTCATCCATATTGACCATTTTGGGATCGTTTGACAGGTCCGGAGTCATCGTTTTTCATCCGAAAATTGATTTTTCGGACTGTACCAAAAATGATTCAAAATGTCAATTGGATCATGCCTCATGTTGAATAACCACTTTTTAAACCCTCACAGTGACCAAAATTGCCATTTTTACAGAGTTTTGCTTACTCAAAAGCTTCAATTTTGACCCGTTTCAGGCACAGAAATGACTTTAAACACACTTATTTTAGTTGACAAAGTCATAATTCACATCCAACAGTCATTTAGAGTCAAAAGATTAAATGTTAAAATGTCATCATTATAGACCGTTTTGGGATCGTTCGACAGGTCCGGAGTCATCGTTTTTCATCCGAAAATTGATTTTTTGGACTGTACCAAAAATGATTCAAAATGTCAATTGGATCATGCCTCATGTTGAATAACCACTTTTTAAACCCTCACAGTGACCAAAATTGCCATTTTTACAGAGTTTTGCTAACTCAAAAGCTTCAATTTTGACCCGTTTCAGGCACAGAAATGACTTTAAACACACTTATTTTAGTTGAAGAAGTCATAATTCACATCCAACAGTTATTTAGAGTCAAAAGATTAAATGTTGAAATTTCATCCATATTGACCATTTTGGGATCGTTCGACAGGTCCGGAGTCATCGTTTTTCATCCGAAAATTGATTTTTCGGACTGTACCAAAGATGATTCAAAATGTCAATTGGATCGTGCCTCATGTTGAATAACCACTTTTTAAACCCTCACAGTGACCAAAATTGCCATTTTTACAGAGTTTTGCTTACTCAAAAGCTTCCATTTTGACCCGTTTCAGGCACAGAAATGACTTTAAACACACTTATTCTAGTTGACAAAGTCATAATTCACATCCAACAGTCATTTAGAGTCAAAAGATTAAATGTTGAAATTTCATCCATATTGACCATTTTGGGATCGTTCGACAGGTCCGGAGTCATCGTTTTTCATCCGAAAATTGATTTTTTGGACTGTTCAAAAATGATTCAAAATGTCAATTGGATCGTGCCTCATGTTGAATAACCACTTTTTAAACCCTCACAGTGACAATAATTGCCATTTTTACAGAGTTTTGCTTACTCAAAAGCTTCAATTTTGACCCGTTTCAGGCACAGAAATGACTTTAAACACACTTATTCTAGTTGACAAAGTCATAATTCACATCCAACAGTCATTTAGAGTCAAGAGATTAAATGTTGAAATTTCATCATTATAGACCATTTTGGGATCGTTCGACAGGTCCGGAGTCATCGTTTTTCATCCGAAAATTGATTTTTTGGACTGTACCAAAAATGATTCAAAATGTCAATTGGATCATGCCTCATGTTGAATAACCACTTTTTAAACCCTCACAGTGACCAAAATTGCCATTTTTACAGAGTTTTGCTTACTCAAAAGCTTCCATTTTGACCCGTTTCAGGCACAGAAATGACTTTAAACACACTCATTTTAGTTGACAAAGTCATAATTCACATCCAACAGTCATTTAGAGTCAAAAGATTAAATGTTAAAATTTCATCCATATTGACCATTTTGGGATCGTTTGACAGGTCCGGAGTCATCGTTTTTCATCCGAAAATTGATTTTTTGGACTGTACCAAAAATGATTCAAAATGTCAATTGGATCATGCCTCATGTTGAATAACCACTTTTTAAACCCTCACAGTGACCTAAATTGCCATTTTTACAGAGTTTTGCTTACTCAAAAGCTTCAATTTTGACCCGTTTCAGGCACAGAAATGACTTTAAACACACTTATTTTAGTTGACAAAGTCATAATTCACATCCAACAGTTATTTAGAGTCAAAAGATTAAATGTTGAAATTTCATCCATATTGACCATTTTGGGATCGTTCGACAGGTCCGGAGTCATCGTTTTTCATCCGAAAATTGATTTTTCGGACTGTACCAAAGATGATTCAAAATGTCAATTGGATCGTGCCTCATGTTGAATAACCACTTTTTAAACCCTCACAGTGACCAAAATTGCCATTTTTACAGAGTTTTGCTTACTCAAAAGCTTCCATTTTGACCCGTTTCAGGCACAGAAATGACTTTAAACACACTTATTCTAGTTGACAAAGTCATAATTCACATCCAACAGTCATTTAGAGTCAAAAGATTAAATGTTGAAATTTCATCCATATTGACCATTTTGGGATCGTTCGACAGGTCCGGAGTCATCGTTTTTCATCCGAAAATTGATTTTTTGGACTGTTCAAAAATGATTCAAAATGTCAATTGGATCGTGCCTCATGTTGAATAACCACTTTTTAAACCCTCACAGTGACAATAATTGCCATTTTTACAGAGTTTTGCTTACTCAAAAGCTTCAATTTTGACCCGTTTCAGGCACAGAAATGACTTTAAACACACTTATTCTAGTTGACAAAGTCATAATTCACATCCAACAGTCATTTAGAGTCAAAAGATTAAATGTTAAAATGTCATCATTATAGACCATTTTGGGATCGTTCGACAGGTCTGGAGTCATCGTTTTTCATCCGAAAATTGATTTTTTGGACTGTACCAAAAATGATTCAAAATGTCAATTGGATCGTGCCTCATGTTGAATAACCACTTTTTAAACCCTCACAGTGACAATAATTGCCATTTTTACAGAGTTTTGCTTACTCAAAAGCTTCAATTTTGACCCGTTTCAGGCACAGAAATGACTTTAAACACACTTATTTTAGTTGACAAAGTCATAATTCACATCCAACAGTCATTTATAGTCAAGAGATTAAATGTTGAAATTTCATCATTATAGACCATTTTGGGATCGTTCGACAGGTCCGGAGTCATCGTTTTTCATCCGAAAATTGATTTTTTGGACTGTACCAAAAATGATTCAAAATGTCAATTGGATCATGCCTCATGTTGAATAACCACTTTTTAAACCCTCACAGTGACCAAAATTGCCATTTTTACAGAGTTTTGCTTACTCAAAAGCTTCCATTTTGACCCGTTTCAGGCACAGAAATGACTTTAAACACACTCATTTTAGTTGACAAAGTCATAATTCACATCCAACAGTCATTTAGAGTCAAAAGATTAAATGTTAAAATTTCATCCATATTGACCATTTTGGGATCGTTTGACAGGTCCGGAGTCATCGTTTTTCATCCGAAAATTGATTTTTTGGACTGTACCAAAAATGATTCAAAATGTCAATTGGATCATGCCTCATGTTGAATAACCACTTTTTAAACCCTCACAGTGACCAAAATTGCCATTTTTACAGAGTTTTGCTTACTCAAAAGCTTCAATTTTGACCCGTTTCAGGCACAGAAATGACTTTAAACACACTTATTTTAGTTGACAAAGTCATAATTCACATCCAACAGTTATTTAGAGTCAAAAGATTAAATGTTGAAATTTCATCCATATTGACCATTTTGGGATCGTTCGACAGGTCCGGAGTCATCGTTTTTCATCCGAAAATTGATTTTTCGGACTGTACCAAAGATGATTCAAAATGTCAATTGGATCGTGCCTCATGTTGAATAACCACTTTTTAAACCCTCACAGTGACCAAAATTGCCATTTTTACAGAGTTTTGCTTACTCAAAAGCTTCCATTTTGACCCGTTTCAGGCACAGAAATGACTTTAAACACACTTATTCTAGTTGACAAAGTCATAATTCACATCCAACAGTCATTTAGAGTCAAAAGATTAAATGTTGAAATTTCATCCATATTGACCATTTTGGGATCGTTCGACAGGTCCGGAGTCATCGTTTTTCATCCGAAAATGGATTTTTTGGACTGTACCAAAAATGATTCAAAATGTCAATTGGATCATGCCTCATGTTGAATAACCACTTTTTAAACCCTCACAGTGACCAAAATTGCCATTTTTACAGAGTTTTGCTTACTCAAAAGCTTCAATTTTGACCTGTTTCAGGCACAGAAATGACTTTAAACACACTTATTTTAGTTAACAAAGTCATAATTCACATCCAACAGTCATTTATAGTCAAGAGATTAAATGTTGAAATTTCATCATTATAGACCATTTTGGGATCGTTCGACAGGTCCGGAGTCATCGTTTTTCATCCGAAAATTGATTTTTTGGACTGTACCAAAAATGATTCAAAATGTCAAATGGCTCATGCCTCATGTTGAATAACCACTTTTTAAACCCTCACAGTGACCAAAATTGCCATTTTTACAGAGTTTTGCTTACTCAAAAGCTTCCATTTTGACCCGTTTCAGGCACAGAAATGACTTTAAACACACTTATTTTAGTTGACAATGTCATAATTCACATCCAACAGTCATTTAGAGTCAAAAGATTAAATGTTAAAATTTCATCCATATTGACCATTTTGGGATCGTTTGACAGGTCCGGAGTCATCGTTTTTCATCCGAAAATTGATTTTTCGGACTGTACCAAAAATGATTCAAAATGTCAATTGGATCATGCCTCATGTTGAATAACCACTTTTTAAACCCTCACAGTGACCAAAATTGCCATTTTTACAGAGTTTTGCTTACTCAAAAGCTTCAATTTTGACCCGTTTCAGGCACAGAAATGACTTTAAACACACTTATTTTAGTTGACAAAGTCATAATTCACATCCAACAGTCATTTAGAGTCAAAAGATTAAATGTTAAAATGTCATCATTATAGACCGTTTTGGGATCGTTCGACAGGTCCGGAGTCATCGTTTTTCATCCGAAAATTGGTTTTTTGGACTGTACCAAAAATGATTCAAAATGTCAATTGGATCATGCCTCATGTTGAATAACCACTTTTTAAACCCTCACAGTGACCAAAATTGCCATTTTTACAGAGTTTTGCTAACTCAAAAGCTTCAATTTTGACCCGTTTCAGGCACAGAAATGACTTTAAACACACTTATTTTAGTTGAAGAAGTCATAATTCACATCCAACAGTTATTTAGAGTCAAAAGATTAAATGTTGAAATTTCATCCATATTGACCATTTTGGGATCGTTCGACAGGTCCGGAGTCATCGTTTTTCATCCGAAAATTGATTTTTCGGACTGTACCAAAGATGATTCAAAATGTCAATTGGATCGTGCCTCATGTTGAATAACCACTTTTTAAACCCTCACAGTGACCAAAATTGCCATTTTTACAGAGTTTTGCTTACTCAAAAGCTTCCATTTTGACCCGTTTCAGGCACAGAAATGACTTTAAACACACTTATTTTAGTTGACAAAGTCATAATTCACATCCAACAGTTATTTAGAGTCAAAAGATTAAATGTTAAAATGTCATCATTATAGACCATTTTGGGATCGTTCGACAGGTCCGGAGTCATCGTTTTTCATCCGAAAATTGATTTTTTGGACTGTACCAAAAATGATTCAAAATGTCAATTGGATCATGCCTCATGTTGAATAACCACTTTTTAAACCCTCACAGTGACCAAAATTGCCATTTTTACAGAGTTTTGCTTACTCAAAAGCTTCAATTTTGACCCGTTTCAGGCACAGAAATGACTTTAAACACACTTATTTTAGTTAACAAAGTCATAATTCATATCCAACAGTCATTTAGAGTCAAAAGATTAAATGTTGAAATTTCATCCATATTGACCATTTTGGGATCGTTCGACAGGTCCGGAGTCATCGTTTTTCATCCGAAAATTGATTTTTTGGGCAGTACCAAAAATGATTCAAAATGTGAATTGGATCATGCCTCATGTTGAATAACCACTTTTTAAACCCTCACAGTGACCAAAATTGCCATTTTTACAGAGTTTTGCTTACTCAAAAGCTTCAATTTTGACCCGTTTCAGGCACAGAAATGACTTTAAACACACTTATTTTAGTTGACAAAGTCATAATTCACATCCAACAGTCATTTATAGTCAAGAGATTAAATGTTGAAATTTCATCATTATAGACCATTTTGGGATCGTTCGACAGGTCCGGAGTCATCGTTTTTCATCCGAAAATTGATTTTTTGGACTGTACCAAAAATGATTCAAAATGTCAATTGGATCATGCCTCATGTTGAATAACCACTTTTTAAACCCTCACAGTGACCAAAATTGCCATTTTTACAGAGTTTTGCTTACTCAAAAGCTTCCATTTTGACCCGTTTCAGGCACAGAAATGACTTTAAACACACTCATTTTAGTTGACAAAGTCATAATTCACATCCAACAGTCATTTAGAGTCAAAAGATTAAATGTTAAAATTTCATCCATATTGACCATTTTGGGATCGTTTGACAGGTCCGGAGTCATCGTTTTTCATCCGAAAATTGATTTTTTGGACTGTACCAAAAATGATTCAAAATGTCAATTGGATCATGCCTCATGTTGAATAACCACTTTTTAAACCCTCACAGTGACCAAAATTGCCATTTTTACAGAGTTTTGCTTACTCAAAAGCTTCAATTTTGACCCGTTTCAGGCACAGAAATGACTTTAAACACACTTATTTTAGTTGACAAAGTCATAATTCACATCCAACAGTTATTTAGAGTCAAAAGATTAAATGTTGAAATTTCATCCATATTGACCATTTTGGGATAGTTCGACAGGTCCGGAGTCATCGTTTTTCATCCGAAAATTGATTTTTCGGACTGTACCAAAGATGATTCAAAATGTCAATTGGATCGTGCCTCATGTTGAATAACCACTTTTTAAACCCTCACAGTGACCAAAATTGCCATTTTTACAGAGTTTTGCTAACTCAAAAGCTTCAATTTTGACCCGTTTCAGGCACAGAAATGACTTTAAACACACTTATTTTAGTTGAAGAAGTCATAATTCACATCCAACAGTTATTTAGAGTCAAAAGATTAAATGTTGAAATTTCATCCATATTGACCATTTTGGGATCGTTCGACAGGTCCGGAGTCATCGTTTTTCATCCGAAAATTGATTTTTCGGACTGTACCAAAGATGATTCAAAATGTCAATTGGATCGTGCCTCATGTTGAATAACCACTTTTTAAACCCTCACAGTGACCAAAATTGCCATTTTTACAGAGTTTTGCTTACTCAAAAGCTTCCATTTTGACCCGTTTCAGGCACAGAAATGACTTTAAACACACTTATTCTAGTTGACAAAGTCATAATTCACATCCAACAGTCATTTAGACTCAAAAGATTAAATGTTGAAATTTCATCCATATTGACCATTTTGGGATCGTTCGACAGGTCCGGAGTCATCGTTTTTCATCCGAAAATGGATTTTTTGGACTGTACCAAAAATGATTCAAAATGTCAATTGGATCATGCCTCATGTTGAATAACCACTTTTTAAACCCTCACAGTGACCAAAATTGCCATTTTTACAGAGTTTTGCTTACTCAAAAGCTTCAATTTTGACCTGTTTCAGGCACAGAAATGACTTTAAACACACTTATTTTAGTTAACAAAGTCATAATTCACATCCAACAGTCATTTATAGTCAAGAGATTAAATGTTGAAATTTCATCATTATAGACCATTTTGGGATCGTTCGACAGGTCCGGAGTCATCGTTTTTCATCCGAAAATTGATTTTTTGGACTGTACCAAAAATGATTCAAAATGTCAATTGGATCATGCCTCATGTTGAATAACCACTTTTTAAACCCTCACAGTGACCAAAATTGCCATTTTTACAGAGTTTTGCTTACTCAAAAGCTTCCATTTTGACCCGTTTCAGGCACAGAAATGACTTTAAACACACTCATTTTAGTTGACAAAGTCATAATTCACATCCAACAGTCATTTAGAGTCAAAAGATTAAATGTTAAAATTTCATCCATATTGACCATTTTGGGATCGTTTGACAGGTCCGGAGTCATCGTTTTTCATCCGAAAATTGATTTTTTGGACTGTACCAAAAATGATTCAAAATGTCAATTGGATCATGCCTCATGTTGAATAACCACTTTTTAAACCCTCACAGTGACCAAAATTGCCATTTTTACAGAGTTTTGCTTACTCAAAAGCTTCAATTTTGACCCGTTTCAGGCACAGAAATGACTTTAAACACACTTATTTTAGTTGACAAAGTCATAATTCACATCCAACAGTTATTTAGAGTCAAAAGATTAAATGTTGAAATTTCATCCATATTGACCATTTTGGGATCGTTCGACAGGTCCGGAGTCATCGTTTTTCATCCGAAAATTGATTTTTCGGACTGTACCAAAGATGATTCAAAATGTCAATTGGATCGTGCCTCATGTTGAATAACCACTTTTTAAACCCTCACAGTGACCAAAATTGCCATTTTTACAGAGTTTTGCTTACTCAAAAGCTTCAATTTTGACCCGTTTCAGGCACAGAAATGACTTTAAACACACTTATTTTAGTTGACAAAGTCATAATTCACATCCAACAGTCATTTAGAGTCAAAAGATTAAATGTTGAAATTTCATCCATATTGACCATTTTGGGATCGTTCGACAGGTCCGGAGTCATCGTTTTTCATCCGAAAATTGATTTTTTGGACTGTTCAAAAATGATTCAAAATGTCAATTGGATCGTGCCTCATGTTGAATAACCACTTTTTAAACCCTCACAGTGACAATAATTGCCATTTTTACAGAGTTTTGCTTACTCAAAAGCTTCAATTTTGACCCGTTTCAGGCACAGAAATGACTTTAAACACACTTATTCTAGTTGACAAAGTCATAATTCACATCCAACAGTCATTTAGAGTCAAAAGATTAAATGTTAAAATGTCATCATTATAGACCATTTTGGGATCGTTCGACAGGTCTGGAGTCATCGTTTTTCATCCGAAAATTGATTTTTTGGACTGTACCAAAAATGATTCAAAATGTCAATTGGATCATGCCTCATGTTGAATAACCACTTTTTAAACCCTCACAGTGACCAAAATTGCCATTTTTACAGAGTTTTGCTTACTCAAAAGCTTCAATTTTGACCCGTTTCAGGCACAGAAATGACTTTAAACACACTTATTTTAGTTAACAAAGTCATAATTCACATCCAACAGTCATTTAGAGTCAAAAGATTAAATGTTGAAATTTCATCCATATTGACCATTTTGGGATCGTTCGACAGGTCCGGAGTCATCGTTTTTCATCCGAAAATTGATTTTTTGGGCAGTACCAAAAATGATTCAAAATGTGAATTGGATCATGCCTCATGTTGAATAACCACTTTTTAAACCCTCACAGTGACCAAAATTGCCATTTTTACAGAGTTTTGCTTACTCAAAAGCTTCAATTTTGACCCGTTTCAGGCACAGAAATGACTTTAAACACACTTATTTTAGTTGACAAAGTCATAATTCACATCCAACAGTCATTTATAGTCAAGAGATTAAATGTTGAAATTTCATCATTATAGACCATTTTGGGATCGTTCGACAGGTCCGGAGTCATCGTTTTTCATCCGAAAATTGATTTTTTGGACTGTACCAAAAATGATTCAAAATGTCAATTGGATCATGCCTCATGTTGAATAACCACTTTTTAAACCCTCACAGTGACCAAAATTGCCATTTTTACAGAGTTTTGCTTACTCAAAAGCTTCCATTTTGACCCGTTTCAGGCACAGAAATGACTTTAAACACACTCATTTTAGTTGACAAAGTCATAATTCACATCCAACAGTCATTTAGAGTCAAAAGATTAAATGTTAAAATTTCATCCATATTGACCATTTTGGGATCGTTTGACAGGTCCGGAGTCATCGTTTTTCATCCGAAAATTGATTTTTTGGACTGTACCAAAAATGATTCAAAATGTCAATTGGATCATGCCTCATGTTGAATAACCACTTTTTAAACCCTCACAGTGACCAAAATTGCCATTTTTACAGAGTTTTGCTTACTCAAAAGCTTCAATTTTGACCCGTTTCAGGCACAGAAATGACTTTAAACACACTTATTTTAGTTGACAAAGTCATAATTCACATCCAACAGTTATTTAGAGTCAAAAGATTAAATGTTGAAATTTCATCCATATTGACCATTTTGGGATCGTTCGACAGGTCCGGAGTCATCGTTTTTCATCCGAAAATTGATTTTTCGGACTGTACCAAAGATGATTCAAAATGTCAATTGGATCGTGCCTCATGTTGAATAACCACTTTTTAAACCCTCACAGTGACCAAAATTGCCATTTTTACAGAGTTTTGCTTACTCAAAAGCTTCCATTTTGACCCGTTTCAGGCACAGAAATGACTTTAAACACACTTATTCTAGTTGACAAAGTCATAATTCACATCCAACAGTCATTTAGAGTCAAAAGATTAAATGTTGAAATTTCATCCATATTGACCATTTTGGGATCGTTCGACAGGTCCGGAGTCATCGTTTTTCATCCGAAAATGGATTTTTTGGACTGTACCAAAAATGATTCAAAATGTCAATTGGATCATGCCTCATGTTGAATAACCACTTTTTAAACCCTCACAGTTACCAAAATTGCCATTTTTACAGAGTTTTGCTTACTCAAAAGCTTCAATTTTGACCTGTTTCAGGCACAGAAATGACTTTAAACACACTTATTTTAGTTAACAAAGTCATAATTCACATCCAACAGTCATTTATAGTCAAGAGATTAAATGTTGAAATTTCATCATTATAGACCATTTTGGGATCGTTCGACAGGTCCGGAGTCATCGTTTTTCATCCGAAAATTGATTTTTTGGACTGTACCAAAAATGATTCAAAATGTCAATTGGATCATGCCTCATGTTGAATAACCACTTTTTAAACCCTCACAGTGACCAAAATTGCCATTTTTACAGAGTTTTGCTTACTCAAAAGCTTCCATTTTGACCCGTTTCAGGCACAGAAATGACTTTAAACACACTTATTTTAGTTGACAATGTCATAATTCACATCCAACAGTCATTTAGAGTCAAAAGATTAAATGTTAAAATTTCATCCATATTGACCATTTTGGGATCGTTTGACAGGTCCGGAGTCATCGTTTTTCATCCGAAAATTGATTTTTCGGACTGTACCAAAAATGATTCAAAATGTCAATTGGATCATGCCTCATGTTGAATAACCACTTTTTAAACCCTCACAGTGACCAAAATTGCCATTTTTACAGAGTTTTGCTTACTCAAAAGCTTCAATTTTGACCCGTTTCAGGCACAGAAATGACTTTAAACACACTTATTTTAGTTGACAAAGTCATAATTCACATCCAACAGTCATTTAGAGTCAAAAGATTAAATGTTAAAATGTCATCATTATAGACCGTTTTGGGATCGTTCGACAGGTCCGGAGTCATCGTTTTTCATCCGAAAATTGATTTTTTGGACTGTACCAAAAATGATTCAAAATGTCAATTGGATCATGCCTCATGTTGAATAACCACTTTTTAAACCCTCACAGTGACCAAAATTGCCATTTTTACAGAGTTTTGCTAACTCAAAAGCTTCAATTTTGACCCGTTTCAGGCACAGAAATGACTTTAAACACACTTATTTTAGTTGAAGAAGTCATAATTCACATCCAACAGTTATTTAGAGTCAAAAGATTAAATGTTGAAATTTCATCCATATTGACCATTTTGGGATCGTTCGACAGGTCCGGAGTCATCGTTTTTCATCCGAAAATTGATTTTTCGGACTGTACCAAAGATGATTCAAAATGTCAATTGGATCGTGCCTCATGTTGAATAACCACTTTTTAAACCCTCACAGTGACCAAAATTGCCATTTTTACAGAGTTTTGCTTACTCAAAAGCTTCCATTTTGACCCGTTTCAGGCACAGAAATGACTTTAAACACACTTATTTTAGTTGACAAAGTCATAATTCACATCCAACAGTTATTTAGAGTCAAAAGATTAAATGTTAAAATGTCATCATTATAGACCATTTTGGGATCGTTCGACAGGTCCGGAGTCATCGTTTTTCATCCGAAAATTGATTTTTTGGACTGTACCAAAAATGATTCAAAATGTCAATTGGATCATGCCTCATGTTGAATAACCACTTTTTAAACCCTCACAGTGACCAAAATTGCCATTTTTACAGAGTTTTGCTTACTCAAAAGCTTCAATTTTGACCCGTTTCAGGCACAGAAATGACTTTAAACACACTTATTTTAGTTAACAAAGTCATAATTCACATCCAACAGTCATTTAGAGTCAAAAGATTAAATGTTGAAATTTCATCCATATTGACCATTTTGGGATCGTTCGACAGGTCCGGAGTCATCGTTTTTCATCCGAAAATTGATTTTTTGGGCAGTACCAAAAATGATTCAAAATGTGAATTGGATCATGCCTCATGTTGAATAACCACTTTTTAAACCCTCACAGTGACCAAAATTGCCATTTTTACAGAGTTTTGCTTACTCAAAAGCTTCAATTTTGACCCGTTTCAGGCACAGAAATGACTTTAAACACACTTATTTTAGTTGACAAAGTCATAATTCACATCCAACAGTCATTTATAGTCAAGAGATTAAATGTTGAAATTTCATCATTATAGACCATTTTGGGATCGTTCGACAGGTCCGGAGTCATCGTTTTTCATCCGAAAATTGATTTTTTGGACTGTACCAAAAATGATTCAAAATGTCAATTGGATCATGCCTCATGTTGAATAACCACTTTTTAAACCCTCACAGTGACCAAAATTGCCATTTTTACAGAGTTTTGCTTACTCAAAAGCTTCCATTTTGACCCGTTTCAGGCACAGAAATGACTTTAAACACACTCATTTTAGTTGACAAAGTCATAATTCACATCCAACAGTCATTTAGAGTCAAAAGATTAAATGTTAAAATTTCATCCATATTGACCATTTTGGGATCGTTTGACAGGTCCGGAGTCATCGTTTTTCATCCGAAAATTGATTTTTTGGACTGTACCAAAAATGATTCAAAATGTCAATTGGATCATGCCTCATGTTGAATAACCACTTTTTAAACCCTCACAGTGACCAAAATTGCCATTTTTACAGAGTTTTGCTTACTCAAAAGCTTCAATTTTGACCCGTTTCAGGCACAGAAATGACTTTAAACACACTTATTTTAGTTGACAAAGTCATAATTCACATCCAACAGTTATTTAGAGTCAAAAGATTAAATGTTGAAATTTCATCCATATTGACCATTTTGGGATCGTTCGACAGGTCCGGAGTCATCGTTTTTCATCCGAAAATTGATTTTTCGGACTGTACCAAAGATGATTCAAAATGTCAATTGGATCGTGCCTCATGTTGAATAACCACTTTTTAAACCCTCACAGTGACCAAAATTGCCATTTTTACAGAGTTTTGCTTACTCAAAAGCTTCCATTTTGACCCGTTTCAGGCACAGAAATGACTTTAAACACACTTATTTTAGTTGACAAAGTCATAATTCACATCCAACAGTTATTTAGAGTCAAAAGATTAAATGTTGAAATTTCATCCATATTGACCATTTTGGGATCGTTCGACAGGTCCGGAGTCATCGTTTTTCATCCGAAAATTGATTTTTCGGACTGTACCAAAGATGATTCAAAATGTCAATTGGATCGTGCCTCATGTTGAATAACCACTTTTTAAACCCTCACAGTGACCAAAATTGCCATTTTTACAGAGTTTTGCTTACTCAAAAGCTTCCATTTTGACCCGTTTCAGGCACAGAAATGACTTTAAACACACTTATTCTAGTTGACAAAGTCATAATTCACATCCAACAGTCATTTAGACTCAAAAGATTAAATGTTGAAATTTCATCCATATTGACCATTTTGGGATCGTTCGACAGGTCCGGAGTCATCGTTTTTCATCCGAAAATGGATTTTTTGGACTGTACCAAAAATGATTCAAAATGTCAATTGGATCATGCCTCATGTTGAATAACCACTTTTTAAACCCTCACAGTGACCAAAATTGCCATTTTTACAGAGTTTTGCTTACTCAAAAGCTTCAATTTTGACCTGTTTCAGGCACAGAAATGACTTTAAACACACTTATTTTAGTTAACAAAGTCATAATTCACATCCAACAGTCATTTATAGTCAAGAGATTAAATGTTGAAATTTCATCATTATAGACCATTTTGGGATCGTTCGACAGGTCCGGAGTCATCGTTTTTCATCCGAAAATTGATTTTTTGGACTGTACCAAAAATGATTCAAAATGTCAATTGGATCATGCCTCATGTTGAATAACCACTTTTTAAACCCTCACAGTGACCAAAATTGCCATTTTTACAGAGTTTTGCTTACTCAAAAGCTTCCATTTTGACCCGTTTCAGGCACAGAAATGACTTTAAACACACTTATTTTAGTTGACAATGTCATAATTCACATCCAACAGTCATTTAGAGTCAAAAGATTAAATGTTAAAATTTCATCCATATTGACCATTTTGGGATCGTTTGACAGGTCCGGAGTCATCGTTTTTCATCCGAAAATTGATTTTTCGGACTGTACCAAAAATGATTCAAAATGTCAATTGGATCATGCCTCATGTTGAATAACCACTTTTTAAACCCTCACAGTGACCAAAATTGCCATTTTTACAGAGTTTTGCTTACTCAAAAGCTTCAATTTTGACCCGTTTCAGGCACAGAAATGACTTTAAACACACTTATTTTAGTTGACAAAGTCATAATTCACATCCAACAGTCATTTAGAGTCAAAAGATTAAATGTTAAAATGTCATCATTATAGACCGTTTTGGGATCGTTCGACAGGTCCGGAGTCATCGTTTTTTCATCCGAAAATTGATTTTTTGGACTGTACCAAAAATGATTCAAAATGTCAATTGGATCATGCCTCATGTTGAATAACCACTTTTTAAACCCTCACAGTGACCAAAATTGCCATTTTTACAGAGTTTTGCTAACTCAAAAGCTTCAATTTTGACCCGTTTCAGGCACAGAAATGACTTTAAACACACTTATTTTAGTTGAAGAAGTCATAATTCACATCCAACAGTTATTTAGAGTCAAAAGATTAAATGTTGAAATTTCATCCATATTGACCATTTTGGGATCGTTCGACAGGTCCGGAGTCATCGTTTTTCATCCGAAAATTGATTTTTCGGACTGTACCAAAGATGATTCAAAATGTCAATTGGATCGTGCCTCATGTTGAATAACCACTTTTTAAACCCTCACAGTGACCAAAATTGCCATTTTTACAGAGTTTTGCTTACTCAAAAGCTTCCATTTTGACCCGTTTCAGGCACAGAAATGACTTTAAACACACTTATTCTAGTTGACAAAGTCATAATTCACATCCAACAGTCATTTAGAGTCAAAAGAATAAATGTTAAAATGTCATCATTATAGACCATTTTGGGATCGTTCGACAGGTCCGGAGTCATCGTTTTTCATCCGAAAATTGATTTTTTGGACTGTACCAAAAATGATTCAAAATGTGAATTGGATCATGCCTCATGTTGAATAACCACTTTTTAAACCCTCACAGTGACCAAAATTGCCATTTTTACAGAGTTTTGCTTACTCAAAAGCTTCAATTTTGACCCGTTTCAGGCACAGAAATGACTTTAAACACACTTATTTTAGTTGACAAAGTCATAATTCACATCCAACAGTCATTTAGAGTCAAAAGATTAAATGTTGAAATTTCATCCATATTGACCATTTTGGGATCGTTCGACAGGTCCGGAGTCATCGTTTTTCATCCGAAAATTGATTTTTTGGACTGTTCAAAAATGATTCAAAATGTCAATTGGATCGTGCCTCATGTTGAATAACCACTTTTTAAACCCTCACAGTGACAATAATTGCCATTTTTACAGAGTTTTGCTTACTCAAAAGCTTCAATTTTGACCCGTTTCAGGCACAGAAATGACTTTAAACACACTTATTCTAGTTGACAAAGTCATATTTCACATCCAACAGTCATTTAGAGTCAAAAGATTAAATGTTAAAATGTCATCATTATAGACCATTTTGGGATCGTTCGACAGGTCCGGAGTCATCGTTTTTCATCCGAAAATTGATTTTTTGGACTGTACCAAAAATGATTCAAAATGTTAATTGGATCATGCCTCATGTTGAATAACCACTTTTTAAACCCTCACAGTGACCAAAATTGCCATTTTTACAGAGTTTTGCTTACTCAAAAGCTTCAATTTTGACCCGTTTCAGGCACAGAAATGACTTTAAACACACTTATTTTAGTTAACAAAGTCATAATTCACATCCAACAGTCATTTAGAGTCAAAAGATTAAATGTTGAAATTTCATCCATATTGACCATTTTGGGATCGTTCGACAGGTCCGGAGTCATCGTTTTTCATCCGAAAATTGATTTTTTGGGCAGTACCAAAAATGATTCAAAATGTGAATTGGATCATGCCTCATGTTGAATAACCACTTTTTAAACCCTCACAGTGACCAAAATTGCCATTTTTACAGAGTTTTGCTTACTCAAAAGCTTCAATTTTGACCCGTTTCAGGCACAGAAATGACTTTAAACACACTTATTTTAGTTGACAAAGTCATAATTCACATCCAACAGTCATTTATAGTCAAGAGATTAAATGTTGAAATTTCATCATTATAGACCATTTTGGGATCGTTCGACAGGTCCGGAGTCATCGTTTTTCATCCGAAAATTGATTTTTTGGACTGTACCAAAAATGATTCAAAATGTCAATTGGATCATGCCTCATGTTGAATAACCACTTTTTAAACCCTCACAGTGACCAAAATTGCCATTTTTACAGAGTTTTGCTTACTCAAAAGCTTCCATTTTGACCCGTTTCAGGCACAGAAATGACTTTAAACACACTCATTTTAGTTGACAAAGTCATAATTCACATCCAACAGTCATTTAGAGTCAAAAGATTAAATGTTAAAATTTCATCCATATTGACCATTTTGGGATCGTTTGACAGGTCCGGAGTCATCGTTTTTCATCCGAAAATTGATTTTTTGGACTGTACCAAAAATGATTCAAAATGTCAATTGGATCATGCCTCATGTTGAATAACCACTTTTTAAACCCTCACAGTGACCACAATTGCCATTTTTACAGAGTTTTGCTTACTCAAAAGCTTCAATTTTGACCCGTTTCAGGCACAGAAATGACTTTAAACACACTTATTTTAGTTGACAAAGTCATAATTCACATCCAACAGTTATTTAGAGTCAAAAGATTAAATGTTGAAATTTCATCCATATTGACCATTTTGGGATCGTTCGACAGGTCCGGAGTCATCGTTTTTCATCCGAAAATTGATTTTTCGGACTGTACCAAAGATGATTCAAAATGTCAATTGGATCGTGCCTCATGTTGAATAACCACTTTTTAAACCCTCACAGTGACCAAAATTGCCATTTTTACAGAGTTTTGCTTACTCAAAAGCTTCCATTTTGACCCGTTTCAGGCACAGAAATGACTTTAAACACACTTATTCTAGTTGACAAAGTCATAATTCACATCCAACAGTCATTTAGAGTCAAAAGATTAAATGTTGAAATTTCATCCATATTGACCATTTTGGGATCGTTCGACAGGTCCGGAGTCATCGTTTTTCATCCGAAAATGGATTTTTTGGACTGTACCAAAAATGATTCAAAATGTCAATTGGATCATGCCTCATGTTGAATAACCACTTTTTAAACCCTCACAGTGACCAAAATTGCCATTTTTACAGAGTTTTGCTTACTCAAAAGCTTCAATTTTGACCTGTTTCAGGCACAGAAATGACTTTAAACACACTTATTTTAGTTAACAAAGTCATAATTCACATCCAACAGTCATTTATAGTCAAGAGATTAAATGTTGAAATTTCATCATTATAGACCATTTTGGGATCGTTCGACAGGTCCGGAGTCATCGTTTTTCATCCGAAAATTGATTTTTTGGACTGTACCAAAAATGATTCAAAATGTCAATTGGATCATGCCTCATGTTGAATAACCACTTTTTAAACCCTCACAGTGACCAAAATTGCCATTTTTACAGAGTTTTGCTTACTCAAAAGCTTCCATTTTGACCCGTTTCAGGCACAGAAATGACTTTAAACACACTTATTTTAGTTGACAATGTCATAATTCACATCCAACAGTCATTTAGAGTCAAAAGATTAAATGTTAAAATTTCATCCATATTGACCATTTTGGGATCGTTTGACAGGTCCGGAGTCATCGTTTTTCATCCGAAAATTGATTTTTTGGACTGTACCAAAAATGATTCAAAATGTCAATTGGATCATGCCTCATGTTGAATAACCACTTTTTAAACCCTCACAGTGACCAAAATTGCCATTTTTACAGAGTTTTGCTTACTCAAAAGCTTCAATTTTGACCCGTTTCAGGCACAGAAATGACTTTAAACACACTTATTTTAGTTGACAAAGTCATAATTCACATCCAACAGTTATTTAGAGTCAAAAGATTAAATGTTGAAATTTCATCCATATTGACCATTTTGGGATCGTTCGACAGGTCCGAAGTCATCGTTTTTCATCCGAAAATTGATTTTTCGGACTGTACCAAAAATGATTCAAAATGTCAATTGGATCATGCCTCATGTTGAATAACCACTTTTTAAACCCTCACAGTGACCAAAATTGCCATTTTTACAGAGTTTTGCTTACTCAAAAGCTTCAATTTTGACCCGTTTCAGGCACAGAAATGACTTTAAACACACTTATTTTAGTTGACAAAGTCATAATTCACATCCAACAGTCATTTAGAGTCAAAAGATTAAATGTTAAAATGTCATCATTATAGACCGTTTTGGGATCGTTCGACAGGTCCGGAGTCATCGTTTTTCATCCGAAAATTGATTTTTTGGACTGTACCAAAAATGATTCAAAATGTCAATTGGATCATGCCTCATGTTGAATAACCACTTTTTAAACCCTCACAGTGACCAAAATTGCCATTTTTACAGAGTTTTGCTAACTCAAAAGCTTCAATTTTGACCCGTTTCAGGCACAGAAATGACTTTAAACACACTTATTTTAGTTGAAGAAGTCATAATTCACATCCAACAGTTATTTAGAGTCAAAAGATTAAATGTTGAAATTTCATCCATATTGACCATTTTGGGATCGTTCGACAGGTCCGGAGTCATCGTTTTTCATCCGAAAATTGATTTTTCGGACTGTACCAAAGATGATTCAAAATGTCAATTGGATCGTGCCTCATGTTGAATAACCACTTTTTAAACCCTCACAGTGACCAAAATTGCCATTTTTACAGAGTTTTGCTTACTCAAAAGCTTCCATTTTGACCCGTTTCAGGCACAGAAATGACTTTAAACACACTTATTCTAGTTGACAAAGTCATAATTCACATCCAACAGTCATTTAGAGTCAAAAGATTAAATGTTAAAATGTCATCATTATAGACCATTTTGGGATCGTTCGACAGGTCCGGAGTCATCGTTTTTCATCCGAAAATTGATTTTTTGGACTGTACCAAAAATGATTCAAAATGTGAATTGGATCATGCCTCATGTTGAATAACCACTTTTTAAACCCTCACAGTGACCAAAATTGCCATTTTTACAGAGTTTTGCTTACTCAAAAGCTTCAATTTTGACCCGTTTCAGGCACAGAAATGACTTTAAACACACTTATTTTAGTTGACAAAGTCATAATTCACATCCAACAGTCATTTAGAGTCAAAAGATTAAATGTTGAAATTTCATCCATATTGACCATTTTGGGATCGTTCGACAGGTCCGGAGTCATCGTTTTTCATCCGAAAATTGATTTTTTGGACTGTTCAAAAATGATTCAAAATGTCAATTGGATCGTGCCTCATGTTGAATAACCACTTTTTAAACCCTCACAGTGACAATAATTGCCATTTTTACAGAGTTTTGCTTACTCAAAAGCTTCAATTTTGACCCGTTTCAGGCACAGAAATGACTTTAAACACACTTATTCTAGTTGACAAAGTCATAATTCACATCCAACAGTCATTTAGAGTCAAAAGATTAAATGTTAAAATGTCATCATTATAGACCATTTTGGGATCGTTCGACAGGTCCGGAGTCATCGTTTTTCATCCGAAAATTGATTTTTTGGACTGTACCAAAAATGATTCAAAATGTCAATTGGATCATGCCTCATGTTGAATAACCACTTTTTAAACCCTCACAGTGACCAAAATTGCCATTTTTACAGAGTTTTGCTTACTCAAAAGCTTCAATTTTGACCCGTTTCAGGCACAGAAATGACTTTAAACACACTTATTTTAGTTAACAAAGTCATAATTCACATCCAACAGTCATTTAGAGTCAAAAGATTAAATGTTGAAATTTCATCCATATTGACCATTTTGGGATCGTTCGACAGGTCCGGAGTCATCGTTTTTCATCCGAAAATTGATTTTTTGGGCAGTACCAAAAATGATTCAAAATGTGAATTGGATCATGCCTCATGTTGAATAACCACTTTTTAAACCCTCACAGTGACCAAAATTGCCATTTTTACAGAGTTTTGCTTACTCAAAAGCTTCAATTTTGACCCGTTTCAGGCACAGAAATGACTTTAAACACACTTATTTTAGTTGACAAAGTCATAATTCACATCCAACAGTCATTTATAGTCAAGAGATTAAATGTTGAAATTTCATCATTATAGACCATTTTGGGATCGTTCGACAGGTCCGGAGTCATCGTTTTTCATCCGAAAATTGATTTTTTGGACTGTACCAAAAATGATTCAAAATGTCAATTGGATCATGCCTCATGTTGAATAACCACTTTTTAAACCCTCACAGTGACCAAAATTGCCATTTTTACAGAGTTTTGCTTACTCAAAAGCTTCCATTTTGACCCGTTTCAGGCACAGAAATGACTTTAAACACACTCATTTTAGTTGACAAAGTCATAATTCACATCCAACAGTCATTTAGAGTCAAAAGATTAAATGTTAAAATTTCATCCATATTGACCATTTTGGGATCGTTTGACAGGTCCGGAGTCATCGTTTTTCATCCGAAAATTGATTTTTTGGACTGTACCAAAAATGATTCAAAATGTCAATTGGATCATGCCTCATGTTGAATAACCACTTTTTAAACCCTCACAGTGACCAAAATTGCCATTTTTACAGAGTTTTGCTTACTCAAAAGCTTCAATTTTGACCCGTTTCAGGCACAGAAATGACTTTAAACACACTTATTTTAGTTGACAAAGTCATAATTCACATCCAACAGTTATTTAGAGTCAAAAGATTAAATGTTGAAATTTCATCCATATTGACCATTTTGGGATCGTTCGACAGGTCCGGAGTCATCGTTTTTCATCCGAAAATTGATTTTTCGGACTGTACCAAAGATGATTCAAAATGTCAATTGGATCGTGCCTCATGTTGAATAACCACTTTTTAAACCCTCACAGTGACCAAAATTGCCATTTTTACAGAGTTTTGCTTACTCAAAAGCTTCCATTTTGACCCGTTTCAGGCACAGAAATGACTTTAAACACACTTATTCTAGTTGACAAAGTCATAATTCACATCCAACAGTCATTTAGAGTCAAAAGATTAAATGTTGAAATTTCATCCATATTGACCATTTTGGGATCGTTCGACAGGTCCGGAGTCATCGTTTTTCATCCGAAAATGGATTTTTTGGACTGTACCAAAAATGATTCAAAATGTCAATTGGATCATGCCTCATGTTGAATAACCACTTTTTAAACCCTCACAGTGACCAAAATTGCCATTTTTACAGAGTTTTGCTTACTCAAAAGCTTCAATTTTGACCTGTTTCAGGCACAGAAATGACTTTAAACACACTTATTTTAGTTAACAAAGTCATAATTCACATCCAACAGTCATTTATAGTCAAGAGATTAAATGTTGAAATTTCATCATTATAGACCATTTTGGGATCGTTCGACAGGTCCGGAGTCATCGTTTTTCATCCGAAAATTGATTTTTTGGACTGTACCAAAAATGATTCAAAATGTCAATTGGATCATGCCTCATGTTGAATAACCACTTTTTAAACCCTCACAGTGACCAAAATTGCCATTTTTACAGAGTTTTGCTTACTCAAAAGCTTCCATTTTGACCCGTTTCAGGCACAGAAATGACTTTAAACACACTTATTTTAGTTGACAATGTCATAATTCACATCCAACAGTCATTTAGAGTCAAAAGATTAAATGTTAAAATTTCATCCATATTGACCATTTTGGGATCGTTTGACAGGTCCGGAGTCATCGTTTTTCATCCGAAAATTGATTTTTCGGACTGTACCAAAAATGATTCAAAATGTCAATTGGATCATGCCTCATGTTGAATAACCACTTTTTAAACCCTCACAGTGACCAAAATTGCCATTTTTACAGAGTTTTGCTTACTCAAAAGCTTCAATTTTGACCCGTTTCAGGCACAGAAATGACTTTAAACACACTTATTTTAGTTGACAAAGTCATAATTCACATCCAACAGTCATTTAGAGTCAAAAGATTAAATGTTAAAATGTCATCATTATAGACCGTTTTGGGATCGTTCGACAGGTCCGGAGTCATCGTTTTTCATCCGAAAATTGATTTTTTGGACTGTACCAAAAATGATTCAAAATGTCAATTGGATCATGCCTCATGTTGAATAACCACTTTTTAAACCCTCACAGTGACCAAAATTGCCATTTTTACAGAGTTTTGCTAACTCAAAAGCTTCAATTTTGACCCGTTTCAGGCACAGAAATGACTTTAAACACACTTATTTTAGTTGAAGAAGTCATAATTCACATCCAACAGTTATTTAGAGTCAAAAGATTAAATGTTGAAATTTCATCCATATTGACCATTTTGGGATCGTTCGACAGGTCCGGAGTCATCGTTTTTCATCCGAAAATTGATTTTTCGGACTGTACCAAAGATGATTCAAAATGTCAATTGGATCGTGCCTCATGTTGAATAACCACTTTTTAAACCCTCACAGTGACCAAAATTGCCATTTTTACAGAGTTTTGCTTACTCAAAAGCTTCCATTTTGACCCGTTTCAGGCACAGAAATAACTTTAAACACACTTATTTTAGTTGACAAAGTCATAATTCACATCCAACAGTTATTTAGAGTCAAAAGATTAAATGTTAAAATGTCATCATTATACACCATTTTGGGATCGTTCGACAGGTCCGGAGTCATCGTTTTTCATCCGAAAATTGATTTTTTGGACTGTACCAAAAATGATTCAAAATGTCAATTGGATCATGCCTCATGTTGAATAACCACTTTTTAAACCCTCACAGTGACCAAAATTGCCATTTTTACAGAGTTTTGCTTACTCAAAAGCTTCAATTTTGACCCGTTTCAGGCACAGAAATGACTTTAAACACACTTATTTTAGTTAACAAAGTCATAATTCACATCCAACAGTCATTTAGAGTCAAAAGATTAAATGTTGAAATTTCATCCATATTGACCATTTTGGGATCGTTCGACAGGTCCGGAGTCATCGTTTTTCATCCGAAAATTGATTTTTTGGGCAGTACCAAAAATGATTCAAAATGTGAATTGGATCATGCCTCATGTTGAATAACCACTTTTTAAACCCTCACAGTGACCAAAATTGCCATTTTTACAGAGTTTTGCTTACTCAAAAGCTTCAATTTTGACCCGTTTCAGGCACAGAAATGACTTTAAACACACTTATTTTAGTTGACAAAGTCATAATTCACATCCAACAGTCATTTATAGTCAAGAGATTAAATGTTGAAATTTCATCATTATAGACCATTTTGGGATCGTTCGACAGGTCCGGAGTCATCGTTTTTCATCCGAAAATTGATTTTTTGGACTGTACCAAAAATGATTCAAAATGTCAATTGGATCATGCCTCATGTTGAATAACCACTTTTTAAACCCTCACAGTGACCAAAATTGCCATTTTTACAGAGTTTTGCTTACTCAAAAGCTTCCATTTTGACCCGTTTCAGGCACAGAAATGACTTTAAACACACTCATTTTAGTTGACAAAGTCATAATTCACATCCAACAGTCATTTAGAGTCAAAAGATTAAATGTTAAAATTTCATCCATATTGACCATTTTGGGATCGTTTGACAGGTCCGGAGTCATCGTTTTTCATCCGAAAATTGATTTTTTGGACTGTACCAAAAATGATTCAAAATGTCAATTGGATCATGCCTCATGTTGAATAACCACTTTTTAAACCCTCACAGTGACCAAAATTGCCATTTTTACAGAGTTTTGCTTACTCAAAAGCTTCAATTTTGACCCGTTTCAGGCACAGAAATGACTTTAAACACACTTATTTTAGTTGACAAAGTCATAATTCACATCCAACAGTTATTTAGAGTCAAAAGATTAAATGTTGAAATTTCATCCATATTGACCATTTTGGGATCGTTCGACAGGTCCGGAGTCATCGTTTTTCATCCGAAAATTGATTTTTCGGACTGTACCAAAGATGATTCAAAATGTCAATTGGATCGTGCCTCATGTTGAATAACCACTTTTTAAACCCTCACAGTGACCAAAATTGCCATTTTTACAGAGTTTTGCTTACTCAAAAGCTTCCATTTTGACCCGTTTCAGGCACAGAAATGACTTTAAACACACTTATTCTAGTTGACAAAGTCATAATTCACATCCAACAGTCATTTAGAGTCAAAAGATTAAATGTTGAAATTTCATCCATATTGACCATTTTGGGATCGTTCGACAGGTCCGGAGTCATCGTTTTTCATCCGAAAATTGATTTTTCGGACTGTACCAAAGATGATTCAAAATGTCAATTGGATCGTGCCTCATGTTGAATAACCACTTTTTAAACCCTCACAGTGACCAAAATTGCCATTTTTACAGAGTTTTGCTTACTCAAAAGCTTCCATTTTGACCCGTTTCAGGCACAGAAATGACTTTAAACACACTTATTCTAGTTGACAAAGTCATAATTCACATCCAACAGTCATTTAGAGTCAAAAGATTAAATGTTGAAATTTCATCCATATTGACCATTTTGGGATCGTTCGACAGGTCCGGAGTCATCGTTTTTCATCCGAAAATGGATTTTTTGGACTGTACCAAAAATGATTCAAAATGTCAATTGGATCATGCCTCATGTTGAATAACCACTTTTTAAACCCTCACAGTGACCAAAATTGCCATTTTTACAGAGTTTTGCTTACTCAAAAGCTTCAATTTTGACCTGTTTCAGGCACAGAAATGACTTTAAACACACTTATTTTAGTTAACAAAGTCATAATTCACATCCAACAGTCATTTATAGTCAAGAGATTAAATGTTGAAATTTCATCATTATAGACCATTTTGGGATCGTTCGACAGGTCCGGAGTCATCGTTTTTCATCCGAAAATTGATTTTTTGGACTGTACCAAAAATGATTCAAAATGTCAATTGGATCATGCCTCATGTTGAATAACCACTTTTTAAACCCTCACAGTGACCAAAATTGCCATTTTTACAGAGTTTTGCTTACTCAAAAGCTTCCATTTTGACCCGTTTCAGGCACAGAAATGACTTTAAACACACTTATTTTAGTTGACAATGTCATAATTCACATCCAACAGTCATTTAGAGTCAAAAGATTAAATGTTAAAATTTCATCCATATTGACCATTTTGGGATCGTTTGACAGGTCCGGAGTCATCGTTTTTCATCCGAAAATTGATTTTTTGGACTGTACCAAAAATGATTCAAAATGTCAATTGGATCATGCCTCATGTTGAATAACCACTTTTTAAACCCTCACAGTGACCAAAATTGCCATTTTTACAGAGTTTTGCTTACTCAAAAGCTTCAATTTTGACCCGTTTCAGGCACAGAAATGACTTTAAACACACTTATTTTAGTTGACAAAGTCATAATTCACATCCAACAGTTATTTAGAGTCAAAAGATTAAATGTTGAAATTTCATCCATATTGACCATTTTGGGATCGTTCGACAGGTCCGAAGTCATCGTTTTTCATCCGAAAATTGATTTTTCGGACTGTACCAAAAATGATTCAAAATGTCAATTGGATCATGCCTCATGTTGAATAACCACTTTTTAAACCCTCACAGTGACCAAAATTGCCATTTTTACAGAGTTTTGCTTACTCAAAAGCTTCAATTTTGACCCGTTTCAGGCACAGAAATGACTTTAAACACACTTATTTTAGTTGACAAAGTCATAATTCACATCCAACAGTCATTTAGAGTCAAAAGATTAAATGTTAAAATGTCATCATTATAGACCGTTTTGGGATCGTTCGACAGGTCCGGAGTCATCGTTTTTCATCCGAAAATTGATTTTTTGGACTGTACCAAAAATGATTCAAAATGTCAATTGGATCATGCCTCATGTTGAATAACCACTTTTTAAACCCTCACAGTGACCAAAATTGCCATTTTTACAGAGTTTTGCTAACTCAAAAGCTTCAATTTTGACCCGTTTCAGGCACAGAAATGACTTTAAACACACTTATTTTAGTTGAAGAAGTCATAATTCACATCCAACAGTTATTTAGAGTCAAAAGATTAAATGTTGAAATTTCATCCATATTGACCATTTTGGGATCGTTCGACAGGTCCGGAGTCATCGTTTTTCATCCGAAAATTGATTTTTCGGACTGTACCAAAGATGATTCAAAATGTCAATTGGATCGTGCCTCATGTTGAATAACCACTTTTTAAACCCTCACAGTGACCAAAATTGCCATTTTTACAGAGTTTTGCTTACTCAAAAGCTTCCATTTTGACCCGTTTCAGGCACAGAAATGACTTTAAACACACTTATTCTAGTTGACAAAGTCATAATTCACATCCAACAGTCATTTAGAGTCAAAAGATTAAATGTTAAAATGTCATCATTATAGACCATTTTGGGATCGTTCGACAGGTCCGGAGTCATCGTTTTTCATCCGAAAATTGATTTTTTGGACTGTACCAAAAATGATTCAAAATGTGAATTGGATCATGCCTCATGTTGAATAACCACTTTTTAAACCCTCACAGTGACCAAAATTGCCATTTTTACAGAGTTTTGCTTACTCAAAAGCTTCAATTTTGACCCGTTTCAGGCACAGAAATGACTTTAAACACACTTATTTTAGTTGACAAAGTCATAATTCACATCCAACAGTCATTTAGAGTCAAAAGATTAAATGTTGAAATTTCATCCATATTGACCATTTTGGGATCGTTCGACAGGTCCGGAGTCATCGTTTTTCATCCGAAAATTGATTTTTTGGACTGTTCAAAAATGATTCAAAATGTCAATTGGATCGTGCCTCATGTTGAATAACCACTTTTTAAACCCTCACAGTGACAATAATTGCCATTTTTACAGAGTTTTGCTTACTCAAAAGCTTCAATTTTGACCCGTTTCAGGCACAGAAATGACTTTAAACACACTTATTCTAGTTGACAAAGTCATAATTCACATCCAACAGTCATTTAGAGTCAAAAGATTAAATGTTAAAATGTCATCATTATAGACCATTTTGGGATCGTTCGACAGGTCCGGAGTCATCGTTTTTCATCCGAAAATTGATTTTTTGGACTGTACCAAAAATGATTCAAAATGTCAATTGGATCATGCCTCATGTTGAATAACCACTTTTTAAACCCTCACAGTGACCAAAATTGCCATTTTTACAGAGTTTTGCTTACTCAAAAGCTTCAATTTTGACCCGTTTCAGGCACAGAAATGACTTTAAACACACTTATTTTAGTTAACAAAGTCATAATTCACATCCAACAGTCATTTAGAGTCAAAAGATTAAATGTTGAAATTTCATCCATATTGACCATTTTGGGATCGTTCGACAGGTCCGGAGTCATCGTTTTTGATCCGAAAATTGATTTTTTGGGCAGTACCAAAAATGATTCAAAATGTGAATTGGATCATGCCTCATGTTGAATAACCACTTTTTAAACCCTCACAGTGACCAAAATTGCCATTTTTACAGAGTTTTGCTTACTCAAAAGCTTCAATTTTGACCCGTTTCAGGCACAGAAATGACTTTAAACACACTTATTTTAGTTGACAAAGTCATAATTCACATCCAACAGTCATTTATAGTCAAGAGATTAAATGTTGAAATTTCATCATTATAGACCATTTTGGGATCGTTCGACAGGTCCGGAGTCATCGTTTTTCATCCGAAAATTGATTTTTTGGACTGTACCAAAAATGATTCAAAATGTCAATTGGATCATGCCTCATGTTGAATAACCACTTTTTAAACCCTCACAGTGACCAAAATTGCCATTTTTACAGAGTTTTGCTTACTCAAAAGCTTCCATTTTGACCCGTTTCAGGCACAGAAATGACTTTAAACACACTCATTTTAGTTGACAAAGTCATAATTCACATCCAACAGTCATTTAGAGTCAAAAGATTAAATGTTAAAATTTCATCCATATTGACCATTTTGGGATCGTTTGACAGGTCCGGAGTCATCGTTTTTCATCCGAAAATTGATTTTTTGGACTGTACCAAAAATGATTCAAAATGTCAATTGGATCATGCCTCATGTTGAATAACCACTTTTTAAACCCTCACAGTGACCAAAATTGCCATTTTTACAGAGTTTTGCTTACTCAAAAGCTTCAATTTTGACCCGTTTCAGGCACAGAAATGACTTTAAACACACTTATTTTAGTTGACAAAGTCATAATTCACATCCAACAGTTATTTAGAGTCAAAAGATTAAATGTTGAAATTTCATCCATATTGACCATTTTGGGATCGTTCGACAGGTCCGGAGTCATCGTTTTTCATCCGAAAATTGATTTTTCGGACTGTACCAAAGATGATTCAAAATGTCAATTGGATCGTGCCTCATGTTGAATAACCACTTTTTAAACCCTCACAGTGACCAAAATTGCCATTTTTACAGAGTTTTGCTTACTCAAAAGCTTCCATTTTGACCCGTTTCAGGCACAGAAATGACTTTAAACACACTTATTCTAGTTGACAAAGTCATAATTCACATCCAACAGTCATTTAGAGTCAAAAGATTAAATGTTGAAATTTCATCCATATTGACCATTTTGGGATCGTTCGACAGGTCCGGAGTCATCGTTTTTCATCCGAAAATGGATTTTTTGGACTGTACCAAAAATGATTCAAAATGTCAATTGGATCATGCCTCATGTTGAATAACCACTTTTTAAACCCTCACAGTGACCAAAATTGCCATTTTTACAGAGTTTTGCTTACTCAAAAGCTTCAATTTTGACCTGTTTCAGGCACAGAAATGACTTTAAACACACTTATTTTAGTTAACAAAGTCATAATTCACATCCAACAGTCATTTATAGTCAAGAGATTAAATGTTGAAATTTCATCATTATAGACCATTTTGGGATCGTTCGACAGGTCCGGAGTCATCGTTTTTCATCCGAAAATTGATTTTTTGGACTGTACCAAAAATGATTCAAAATGTCAATTGGATCATGCCTCATGTTGAATAACCACTTTTTAAACCCTCACAGTGACCAAAATTGCCATTTTTACAGAGTTTTGCTTACTCAAAAGCTTCCGTTTTGACCCGTTTCAGGCACAGAAATGACTTTAAACACACTTATTTTAGTTGACAATGTCATAATTCACATCCAACAGTCATTTAGAGTCAAAAGATTAAATGTTAAAATTTCATCCATATTGACCATTTTGGGATCGTTTGACAGGTCCGGAGTCATCGTTTTTCATCCGAAAATTGATTTTTCGGACTGTACCAAAAATGATTCAAAATGTCAATTGGATCATGCCTCATGTTGAATAACCACTTTTTAAACCCTCACAGTGACCAAAATTGCCATTTTTACAGAGTTTTGCTTACTCAAAAGCTTCAATTTTGACCCGTTTCAGGCACAGAAATGACTTTAAACACACTTATTTTAGTTGACAAAGTCATAATTCACATCCAACAGTCATTTAGAGTCAAAAGATTAAATGTTAAAATGTCATCATTATAGACCGTTTTGGGATCGTTCGACAGGTCCGGAGTCATCGTTTTTCATCCGAAAATTGATTTTTTGGACTGTACCAAAAATGATTCAAAATGTCAATTGGATCATGCCTCATGTTGAATAACCACTTTTTAAACCCTCACAGTGACCAAAATTGCCATTTTTACAGAGTTTTGCTAACTCAAAAGCTTCAATTTTGACCCGTTTCAGGCACAGAAATGACTTTAAACACACTTATTTTAGTTGAAGAAGTCATAATTCACATCCAACAGTTATTTAGAGTCAAAAGATTAAATGTTGAAATTTCATCCATATTGACCATTTTGGGATCGTTCGACAGGTCCGGAGTCATCGTTTTTCATCCGAAAAATGATTTTTCGGACTGTACCAAAGATGATTCAAAATGTCAATTGGATCGTGCCTCATGTTGAATAACCACTTTTTAAACCCTCACAGTGACCAAAATTGCCATTTTTACAGAGTTTTGCTTACTCAAAAGCTTCCATTTTGACCCGTTTCAGGCACAGAAATAACTTTAAACACACTTATTTTAGTTGACAAAGTCATAATTCACATCCAACAGTTATTTAGAGTCAAAAGATTAAATGTTAAAATGTCATCATTATACACCATTTTGGGATCGTTCGACAGGTCCGGAGTCATCGTTTTTCATCCGAAAATTGATTTTTTGGACTGTACCAAAAATGATTCAAAATGTCAATTGGATCATGCCTCATGTTGAATAACCACTTTTTAAACCCTCACAGTGACCAAAATTGCCATTTTTACAGAGTTTTGCTTACTCAAAAGCTTCAATTTTGACCCGTTTCAGGCACAGAAATGACTTTAAACACACTTATTTTAGTTAACAAAGTCATAATTCACATCCAACAGTCATTTAGAGTCAAAAGATTAAATGTTGAAATTTCATCCATATTGACCATTTTGGGATCGTTCGACAGGTCCGGAGTCATCGTTTTTCATCCGAAAATTGATTTTTTGGGCAGTACCAAAAATGATTCAAAATGTGAATTGGATCATGCCTCATGTTGAATAACCACTTTTTAAACCCTCACAGTGACCAAAATTGCCATTTTTACAGAGTTTTGCTTACTCAAAAGCTTCAATTTTGACCCGTTTCAGGCACAGAAATGACTTTAAACACACTTATTTTAGTTGACAAAGTCATAATTCACATCCAACAGTCATTTATAGTCAAGAGATTAAATGTTGAAATTTCATCATTATAGACCATTTTGGGATCGTTCGACAGGTCCGGAGTCATCGTTTTTCATCCGAAAATTGATTTTTTGGACTGTACCAAAAATGATTCAAAATGTCAATTGGATCATGCCTCATGTTGAATAACCACTTTTTAAACCCTCACAGTGACCAAAATTGCCATTTTTACAGAGTTTTGCTTACTCAAAAGCTTCCATTTTGACCCGTTTCAGGCACAGAAATGACTTTAAACACACTCATTTTAGTTGACAAAGTCATAATTCACATCCAACAGTCATTTAGAGTCAAAAGATTAAATGTTAAAATTTCATCCATATTGACCATTTTGGGATCGTTTGACAGGTCCGGAGTCATCGTTTTTCATCCGAAAATTGATTTTTTGGACTGTACCAAAAATGATTCAAAATGTCAATTGGATCATGCCTCATGTTGAATAACCACTTTTTAAACCCTCACAGTGACCAAAATTGCCATTTTTACAGAGTTTTGCTTACTCAAAAGCTTCAATTTTGACCCGTTTCAGGCACAGAAATGACTTTAAACACACTTATTTTAGTTGACAAAGTCATAATTCACATCCAACAGTTATTTAGAGTCAAAAGATTAAATGTTGAAATTTCATCCATATTGACCATTTTGGGATCGTTCGACAGGTCCGGAGTCATCGTTTTTCATCCGAAAATTGATTTTTCGGACTGTACCAAAGATGATTCAAAATGTCAATTGGATCGTGCCTCATGTTGAATAACCACTTTTTAAACCCTCACAGTGACCAAAATTGCCATTTTTACAGAGTTTTGCTTACTCAAAAGCTTCCATTTTGACCCGTTTCAGGCACAGAAATGACTTTAAACACACTTATTCTAGTTGACAAAGTCATAATTCACATCCAACAGTCATTTAGAGTCAAAAGATTAAATGTTGAAATTTCATCCATATTGACCATTTTGGGATCGTTCGACAGGTCCGGAGTCATCGTTTTTCATCCGAAAATGGATTTTTTGGACTGTACCAAAAATGATTCAAAATGTCAATTGGATCATGCCTCATGTTGAATAACCACTTTTTAAACCCTCACAGTGACCAAAATTGCCATTTTTACAGAGTTTTGCTTACTCAAAAGCTTCAATTTTGACCTGTTTCAGGCACAGAAATGACTTTAAACACACTTATTTTAGTTAACAAAGTCATAATTCACATCCAACAGTCATTTATAGTCAAGAGATTAAATGTTGAAATTTCATCATTATAGACCATTTTGGGATCGTTCGACAGGTCCGGAGTCATCGTTTTTCATCCGAAAATTGATTTTTTTGGACTGTACCAAAAATGATTCAAAATGTCAATTGGATCATGCCTCATGTTGAATAACCACTTTTTAAACCCTCACAGTGACCAAAATTGCCATTTTTACAGAGTTTTGCTTACTCAAAAGCTTCCATTTTGACCCGTTTCAGGCACAGAAATGACTTTAAACACACTTATTTTAGTTGACAATGTCATAATTCACATCCAACAGTCATTTAGAGTCAAAAGATTAAATGTTAAAATTTCATCCATATTGACCATTTTGGGATCGTTTGACAGGTCCGGAGTCATCGTTTTTCATCCGAAAATTGATTTTTCGGACTGTACCAAAAATGATTCAAAATGTCAATTGGATCATGCCTCATGTTGAATAACCACTTTTTAAACCCTCACAGTGACCAAAATTGCCATTTTTACAGAGTTTTGCTTACTCAAAAGCTTCAATTTTGACCCGTTTCAGGCACAGAAATGACTTTAAACACACTTATTTTAGTTGACAAAGTCATAATTCACATCCAACAGTCATTTAGAGTCAAAAGATTAAATGTTAAAATGTCATCATTATAGACCGTTTTGGGATCGTTCGACAGGTCCGGAGTCATCGTTTTTCATCCGAAAAAATGATTCAAAATGTCAATTGGATCATGCCTCATGTTGAATAACCACTTTTTAAACCCTCACAGTGACCAAAATTGCCATTTTTACAGAGTTTTGCTAACTCAAAAGCTTCAATTTTGACCCGTTTCAGGCACAGAAATGACTTTAAACACACTTATTTTAGTTGAAGAAGTCATAATTCACATCCAACAGTTATTTAGAGTCAAAAGATTAAATGTTGAAATTTCATCCATATTGACCATTTTGGGATCGTTCGACAGGTCCGGAGTCATCGTTTTTCATCCGAAAATTGATTTTTCGGACTGTACCAAAGATGATTCAAAATGTCAATTGGATCGTGCCTCATGTTGAATAACCACTTTTTAAACCCTCACAGTGACCAAAATTGCCATTTTTACAGAGTTTTGCTTACTCAAAAGCTTCCATTTTGACCCGTTTCAGGCACAGAAATGACTTTAAACACACTTATTCTAGTTGACAAAGTCATAATTCACATCCAACAGTCATTTAGAGTCAAAAGATTAAATGTTGAAATTTCATCCATATTGACCATTTTGGGATCGTTCGACAGGTCCGGAGTCATCGTTTTTCATCCGAAAATTGATTTTTTGGGCAGTACCAAAAATGATTCAAAATGTGAATTGGATCATGCCTCATGTTGAATAACCACTTTTTAAACCCTCACAGTGACCAAAATTGCCATTTTTACAGAGTTTTGCTTACTCAAAAGCTTCAATTTTGACCCGTTTCAGGCACAGAAATGACTTTAAACACACTTATTTTAGTTGACAAAGTCATAATTCACATCCAACAGTCATTTATAGTCAAGAGATTAAATGTTGAAATTTCATCATTATAGACCATTTTGGGATCGTTCGACAGGTCCGGAGTCATCGTTTTTCATCCGAAAATTGATTTTTTGGACTGTACCAAAAATGATTCAAAATGTCAATTGGATCATGCCTCATGTTGAATAACCACTTTTTAAACCCTCACAGTGACCAAAATTGCCATTTTTACAGAGTTTTGCTTACTCAAAAGCTTCAATTTTGACCCGTTTCAGGCACAGAAATGACTTTAAACACACTTATTTTAGTTGACAAAGTCATAATTCACATCCAACAGTTATTTAGAGTCAAAAGATTAAATGTTGAAATTTCATCCATATTGACCATTTTGGGATCGTTCGACAGGTCCGGAGTCATCGTTTTTCATCCGAAAATTGATTTTTCGGACTGTACCAAAGATGATTCAAAATGTCAATTGGATCGTGCCTCATGTTGAATAACCACTTTTTAAACCCTCACAGTGACCAAAATTGCCATTTTTACAGAGTTTTGCTTACTCAAAAGCTTCCATTTTGACCCGTTTCAGGCAAAGAAATGACTTTAAACACACTTATTCTAGTTGACAAAGTCATAATTCACATCCAACAGTCATTTAGAGTCAAAAGATTAAATGTTGAAATTTCATCCATATTGACCATTTTGGGATCGTTCGACAGGTCCGGAGTCATCGTTTTTCATCCGAAAATGGATTTTTTGGACTGTACCAAAAATGATTCAAAATGTCAATTGGATCATGCCTCATGTTGAATAACCACTTTTTAAACCCTCACAGTGACCAAAATTGCCATTTTTACAGAGTTTTGCTTACTCAAAAGCTTCAATTTTGACCTGTTTCAGGCACAGAAATGACTTTAAACACACTTATTTTAGTTAACAAAGTCATAATTCACATCCAACAGTCATTTATAGTCAAGAGATTAAATGTTGAAATTTCATCATTATAGACCATTTTGGGATCGTTCGACAGGTCCGGAGTCATCGTTTTTCATCCGAAAATTGATTTTTTTGGACTGTACCAAAAATGATTCAAAATGTCAATTGGATCATGCCTCATGTTGAATAACCACTTTTTAAACCCTCACAGTGACCAAAATTGCCATTTTTACAGAGTTTTGCTTACTCAAAAGCTTCCATTTTGACCCGTTTCAGGCACAGAAATGACTTTAAACACACTTATTTTAGTTGACAATGTCATAATTCACATCCAACAGTCATTTAGAGTCAAAAGATTAAATGTTAAAATTTCATCCATATTGACCATTTTGGGATCGTTTGACAGGTCCGGAGTCATCGTTTTTCATCCGAAAATTGATTTTTCGGACTGTACCAAAAATGATTCAAAATGTCAATTGGATCATGCCTCATGTTGAATAACCACTTTTTAAACCCTCACAGTGACCAAAATTGCCATTTTTACAGAGTTTTGCTTACTCAAAAGCTTCAATTTTGACCCGTTTCAGGCACAGAAATGACTTTAAACACACTTATTTTAGTTGACAAAGTCATAATTCACATCCAACAGTCATTTAGAGTCAAAAGATTAAATGTTAAAATGTCATCATTATAGACCGTTTTGGGATCGTTCGACAGGTCCGGAGTCATCGTTTTTCATCCGAAAATTGATTTTTTGGACTGTACCAAAAATGATTCAAAATGTCAATTGGATCATGCCTCATGTTGAATAACCACTTTTTAAACCCTCACAGTGACCAAAATTGCCATTTTTACAGAGTTTTGCTTACTCAAAAGCTTCAATTTTGACCCGTTTCAGGCACAGAAATGACTTTAAACACACTTATTTTAGTTGACAAAGTCATAATTCACATCCAACAGTCATTTAGAGTCAAAAGATTAAATGTTGAAATTTCATCCATATTGACCATTTTGGGATCGTTCGACAGGTCCGGAGTCATCGTTTTTCATCCGAAAATTGATTTTTTGGACTGTTCAAAAATGATTCAAAATGTCAATTGGATCGTGCCTCATGTTGAATAACCACTTTTTAAACCCTCACAGTGACAATAATTGCCATTTTTACAGAGTTTTGCTTACTCAAAAGCTTCAATTTTGACCCGTTTCAGGCACAGAAATGACTTTAAACACACTTATTCTAGTTGACAAAGTCATAATTCACATCCAACAGTCATTTAGAGTCAAAAGATTAAATGTTAAAATGTCATCATTATAGACCATTTTGGGATCGTTCGACAGGTCCGGAGTCATCGTTTTTCATCCGAAAATTGATTTTTTGGGCAGTACCAAAAATGATTCAAAATGTGAATTGGATCATGCCTCATGTTGAATAACCACTTTTTAAACCCTCACAGTGACCAAAATTGCCATTTTTACAGAGTTTTGCTTACTCAAAAGCTTCAATTTTGACCCGTTTCAGGCACAGAAATGACTTTAAACACACTTATTTTAGTTGACAAAGTCATAACTCACATCCAACAGTCATTTATAGTCAAGAGATTAAATGTTGAAATTTCATCATTATAGACCATTTTGGGATCGTTCGACAGGTCCGGAGTCATCGTTTTTCATCCGAAAATTGATTTTTTGGACTGTACCAAAAATGATTCAAAATGTCAATTGGATCATGCCTCATGTTGAATAACCACTTTTTAAACCCTCACAGTGACCAAAATTGCCATTTTTACAGAGTTTTGCTTACTCAAAAGCTTCCATTTTGACCCGTTTCAGGCACAGAAATGACTTTAAACACACTCATTTTAGTTGACAAAGTCATAATTCACATCCAACAGTCATTTAGAGTCAAAAGATTAAATGTTAAAATTTCATCCATATTGACCATTTTGGGATCGTTTGACAGGTCCGGAGTCATCGTTTTTCATCCGAAAATTGATTTTTTGGACTGTACCAAAAATGATTCAAAATGTCAATTGGATCATGCCTCATGTTGAATAACCACTTTTTAAACCCTCACAGTGACCAAAATTGCCATTTTTACAGAGTTTTGCTTACTCAAAAGCTTCAATTTTGACCCGTTTCAGGCACAGAAATGACTTTAAACACACTTATTTTAGTTGACAAAGTCATAATTCACATCCAACAGTTATTTAGAGTCAAAAGATTAAATGTTGAAATTTCATCCATATTGACCATTTTGGGATCGTTCGACAGGTCCGGAGTCATCGTTTTTCATCCGAAAATTGATTTTTCGGACTGTACCAAAGATGATTCAAAATGTCAATTGGATCGTGCCTCATGTTGAATAACCACTTTTTAAACCCTCACAGTGACCAAAATTGCCATTTTTACAGAGTTTTGCTTACTCAAAAGCTTCCATTTTGACCCGTTTCAGGCACAGAAATGACCTTAAACACACTTATTCTAGTTGACAAAGTCATAATTCACATCCAACAGTCATTTAGAGTCAAAAGATTAAATGTTGAAATTTCATCCATATTGACCATTTTGGGATCGTTCGACAGGTCCGGAGTCATCGTTTTTCATCCGAAAATGGATTTTTTGGACTGTACCAAAAATGATTCAAAATGTCAATTGGATCATGCCTCATGTTGAATAACCACTTTTTAAACCCTCACAGTGACCAAAATTGCCATTTTTACAGAGTTTTGCTTACTCAAAAGCTTCAATTTTGACCTGTTTCAGGCACAGAAATGACTTTAAACACACTTATTTTAGTTAACAAAGTCATAATTCACATCCAACAGTCATTTATAGTCAAGAGATTAAATGTTGAAATTTCATCATTATAGACCATTTTGGGATCGTTCGACAGGTCCGGAGTCATCGTTTTTCATCCGAAAATTGATTTTTTGGACTGTACCAAAAATGATTCAAAATGTCAATTGGATCATGCCTCATGTTGAATAACCACTTTTTAAACCCTCACAGTGACCAAAATTGCCATTTTTACAGAGTTTTGCTTACTCAAAAGCTTCCATTTTGACCCGTTTCAGGCACAGAAATGACTTTAAACACACTTATTTTAGTTGACAATGTCATAATTCACATCCAACAGTCATTTAGAGTCAAAAGATTAAATGTTAAAATTTCATCCATATTGACCATTTTGGGATCGTTTGACAGGTCCGGAGTCATCGTTTTTCATCCGAAAATTGATTTTTCGGACTGTACCAAAAATGATTCAAAATGTCAATTGGATCATGCCTCATGTTGAATAACCACTTTTTAAACCCTCACAGTGACCAAAATTGCCATTTTTACAGAGTTTTGCTTACTCAAAAGCTTCAATTTTGACCCGTTTCAGGCACAGAAATGACTTTAAACACACTTATTTTAGTTGACAAAGTCATAATTCACATCCAACAGTCATTTAGAGTCAAAAGATTAAATGTTAAAATGTCATCATTATAGACCGTTTTGGGATCGTTCGACAGGTCCGGAGTCATCGTTTTTCATCCGAAAATTGATTTTTTGGACTGTACCAAAAATGATTCAAAATGTCAATTGGATCATGCCTCATGTTGAATAACCACTTTTTAAACCCTCACAGTGACCAAAATTGCCATTTTTACAGAGTTTTGCTTACTCAAAAGCTTCCATTTTGACCCGTTTCAGGCACAGAAATGACTTTAAACACACTTATTTTAGTTGACAATGTCATAATTCACATCCAACAGTCATTTAGAGTCAAAAGATTAAATGTTAAAATTTCATCCATATTGACCATTTTGGGATCGTTTGACAGGTCCGGAGTCATCGTTTTTCATCCGAAAATTGATTTTTTGGACTGTACCAAAAATGATTCAAAATGTCAATTGGATCATGCCTCATGTTGAATAACCACTTTTTAAACCCTCACAGTGACCAAAATTGCCATTTTTACAGAGTTTTGCTTACTCAAAAGCTTCAATTTTGACCCGTTTCAGGCACAGAAATGACTTTAAACACACTTATTTTAGTTGACAAAGTCATAATTCACATCCAACAGTTATTTAGAGTCAAAAGATTAAATGTTGAAATTTCATCCATATTGACCATTTTGGGATCGTTTGACAGGTCCGGAGTCATCGTTTTTCATCCGAAAATTGATTTTTCGGACTGTACCAAAAATGATTCAAAATGTCAATTGGATCATGCCTCATGTTGAATAACCACTTTTTAAACCCTCACAGTGACCAAAATTGCCATTTTTACAGAGTTTTGCTTACTCAAAAGCTTCAATTTTGACCCGTTTCAGGCACAGAAATGACTTTAAACACACTTATTTTAGTTGACAAAGTCATAATTCACATCCAACAGTCATTTAGAGTCAAAAGATTAAATGTTAAAATGTCATCATTATAGACCGTTTTGGGATCGTTCGACAGGTCCGGAGTCATCGTTTTTCATCCGAAAATTGATTTTTTGGACTGTACCAAAAATGATTCAAAATGTCAATTGGATCATGCCTCATGTTGAATAACCACTTTTTAAACCCTCACAGTGACCAAAATTGCCATTTTTACAGAGTTTTGCTAACTCAAAAGCTTCAATTTTGACCCGTTTCAGGCACAGAAATGACTTTAAACACACTTATTTTAGTTAACAAAGTCATAATTCACATCCAACAGTCATTTAGAGTCAAAAGATTAAATGTTGAAATTTCATCCATATTGACCATTTTGGGATCGTTCGACAGGTCCGGAGTCATCGTTTTTCATCCGAAAATTGATTTTTTGGGCAGTACCAAAAATGATTCAAAATGTGAATTGGATCATGCCTCATGTTGAATAACCACTTTTTAAACCCTCACAGTGACCAAAATTGCCATTTTCACAGAGTTTTGCTTACTCAAAAGCTTCAATTTTGACCCGTTTCAGGCACAGAAATGACTTTAAACACACTTATTTTAGTTGACAAAGTCATAATTCACATCCAACAGTCATTTAGAGTCAAAAGATTAAATGTTGAAATTTCATCCATATTGACCATTTTGGGATCGTTCGACAGGTCCGGAGTCATCGTTTTTCATCCAAAAATTGATTTTTTGGACTGTACCAAAAATGATTCAAAATGTCAATTGGATCATGCCTCATGTTGAATAACCACTTTTTAAACCCTCACAGTGACCAAAATTGCCATTTTTACAGAGTTTTGCTTACTCAAAAGCTTCAATTTTGACCTGTTTCAGGCACAGAAATGACTTTAAACACACTTATTTTAGTTAACAAAGTCATAATTCACATCCAACAGTCATTTATAGTCAAGAGATTAAATGTTGAAATTTCATCATTATAGACCATTTTGGGATCGTTCGACAGGTCCGGAGTCATCGTTTTTCATCCGAAAATTGATTTTTTGGACTGTACCAAAAATGATTCAAAATGTCAATTGGATCATGCCTCATGTTGAATAACCACTTTTTAAACCCTCACAGTGACCAAAATTGCCATTTTTACAGAGTTTTGCTTACTCAAAAGCTTCCATTTTGACCCGTTTCAGGCACAGAAATGACTTTAAACACACTTATTTTAGTTGACAATGTCATAATTCACATCCAACAGTCATTTAGAGTCAAAAGATTAAATGTTAAAATTTCATCCATATTGACCATTTTGGGATCGTTTGACAGGTCCGGAGTCATCGTTTTTCATCCGAAAATTGATTTTTCGGACTGTACCAAAAATGATTCAAAATGTCAATTGGATCGTGCCACATGTTGAATAACCACTTTTTAAACCCTCACAGTGACAAAAATTGCCATTTTTACAGAGTTTTGCTTACTCAAAAGCTTCAATTTTGACCCGTTTCAGGCACAGAAATGACTTGAAACACACTTATTCTAGTTGACAAAGTCATAATTCACATCCAACAGTCATTTAGAGTCAAAAGATTAAATGTTAAAATGTCATCATTATAGAGCATTTTGGGATCGTTCGACAGGTCCGGAGTCATCGTTTTTCATCCGAAAATTGATTTTTTGGACTGTACCAAAAATGATTTAAAATGTCAATTGGATCGTGCCTCATGTTGAATAACCACTTTTTAAACCCTCACAGTGACAAAAATTGCCATTTTTACAGAGTTTTGCTTACTCAAAAGCTTCAATTTTGACCCGTTTCAGGCACAGAAATGACTTTAAACACACTTATTTTAGTTAACAAAGTCATAATTCACATCCAACAGTCATTTAGAGTCAAAAGATTAAATGTTGAAATTTCATCCATATTGACCATTTTGGGATCGTTCGACAGGTCCGGAGTCATCGTTTTTCATCCGAAAATTGATTTTTTGGGCAGTACCAAAAATGATTCAAAATGTGAATTGGATCATGCCTCATGTTGAATAACCACTTTTTAAACCCTCACAGTGACCAAAATTGCCATTTTCACAGAGTTTTGCTTACTCAAAAGCTTCAATTTTGACCCGTTTCAGGCACAGAAATGACTTTAAACACACTTATTCTAGTTGACAAAGTCATAATTCACATCCAACAGTCATTTAGAGTCAAAAGATTAAATGTTAAAATGTCATCATTATAGACCATTTTGGGATCGTTCGACAGGTCCGGAGTCATCGTTTTTCATCCGAAAATTGATTTTTTGGACTGTACCAAAAATGATTCAAAATGTCAATTGGATCATGCCTCATGTTGAATAACCACTTTTTAAACCCTCGCAGTGACCAAAATTGCCATTTTTACAGAGTTTTGCTTACTCAAAAGCTTCCATTTTGACCCGTTTCAGGCACAGAAATGACTTTAAACACACTTATTTTAGTTGACAATGTCATAATTCACATCCAACAGTCATTTAGAGTCAAAAGATTAAATGTTAAAATTTCATCCATATTGACCATTTTGGGATCGTTTGACAGGTCCGGAGTCATCGTTTTTCATCCGAAAATTGATTTTTCGGACTGTACCAAAAATGATTCAAAATGTCAATTGGATCATGCCTCATGTTGAATAACCACTTTTTAAACCCTCACAGTGACCAAAATTGCCATTTTTACAGAGTTTTGCTAACTCAAAAGCTTCAATTTTGACCCGTTTCAGGCACAGAAATGACTTTAAACACACTTATTTTAGTTGACAAAGTCATAATTCACATCCAACAGTCATTTAGAGTCAAAAGAATAAATGTTAAAATGTCATCATTATAGACCATTTTGGGATCCTTCGACAGGTCCAGAGTCATCGTTTTTCATCTGAAAATTGATTTTTTGGACTGTACCAAAAATGATTCAAAATGTCAATTGGATCATGCCTCATGTTGAATAACCACTTTTTAAACCCTCACAGTGACCAAAATTGCCATTTTTACAGAGTTTTGCTTACTCAAAAGCTTCCATTTTGACCCGTTTCAGGCAAAGAAATGACTTTAAACACACTCATTTTAGTTGACAATGTCATAATTCACATCCAACAGTCATTTAGAGTCAAAAGATTAAATGTTAAAATTTCATCCATATTGACCATTTTGGGATCGTTCGACGGGTCCGGAGTCATCGTTTTTCATCCGAAAATTGATTTTTTGGACTGTACCAAAAATGATTCAAAATGTCAATTGGATCATGCCTCATGTTGAATAACCACTTTTTAAACCCTCACAGTGACCAAAATTGCCATTTTTACAGAGTTTTGCTAACTCAAAAGCTTCAATTTTGACCCGTTTCAGGCACAGAAATGACTTTAAACACACTTATTTTAGTTGAAGAAGTCATAATTCACATCCAACAGTTATTTAGAGTCAAAAGATTAAATGTTGAAATTTCATCCATATTGACCATTTTGGGATCGTTCGACAGGTCCAGAGTCATCGTTTTTCATCTGAAAATTGATTTTTTGGACTGTACCAAAAATGATTCAAAATGTCAATTGGATCATGCCTCATGTTGAATAACCACTTTTTAAACCCTCACAGTGACCAAAATTGCCATTTTTACAGAGTTTTGCTAACTCAAAAGCTTCAATTTTGACCCGTTTCAGGCACAGAAATGACTTTAAACACACTTATTCTAGTTGACAAAGTCATAATTCACATCCAACAGTCATTTAGAGTCAAAAGATTAAATGTTAAAATGTCATCATTATAGATTATTTTGGGATCGTTCGACAGGTCCAGAGTCATCGTTTTTCATCTGAAAATTGATTTTTTGGACTGTACCAAAAATGATTCAAAATGTCAATTGGATCATGCCTCATGTTGAATAACCACTTTTTAAACCCTCACAGTGACCAAAATTGCCATTTTTACAGAGTTTTGCTTACTCAAAAGCTTCAATTTTGACCCGTTTCAGGCACAGAAATGACTTTAAACACACTTATTTTAGTTGACAAAGTCATAATTCACATCCAACAGTCATTTAGAGTCAAAAGATTAAATGTTGAAATTTCATCCATATTGACCATTTTGGGATCGTTCGACAGGTCCGGAGTCATCGTTTTTCATCCGAAAATTGATTTTTTGGACTGTACCAAAAATGATTCAAAATGTCAATTGGATCGTGCCTCATGTTGAATAACCACTTTTTAAACCCTCACAGTGACAAAAATTGCCATTTTTACAGAGTTTTGCTTACTCAAAAGCTTCAATTTTGACCCGTTTCAGGCACAGAAATTACTTTAAACACACTTATTCTAGTTGACAAAGTCATAATTCACACCCAACAGTCATTTAGAGTCAAAAGATTAAATGTTAAAATGTCATCATTATAGACCATTTTGGGATCGTTCGACAGGTCCGGAGTCATCGTTTTTCATCCGAAAATTGATTTTTTGGACTGTACCAAAAATGATTCAAAATGTCAATTGGATCGTGCCTCATGTTGAATAACCACTTTTTAAACCCTCACAGTGACAAAAATTGCCATTTTTACAGAGTTTTGCTTACTCAAAAGCTTCAATTTTGACCCGTTTCAGGCACAGAAATGACTTTAAACACACTTATTTTAGTTAACAAAGTCATAATTCACATCCAACAGTCATTTAGAGTCAAAAGATTAAATGTTGAAATTTCATCCATATTGACCATTTTGGGATCGTTCGACAGGTCCGGAGTCATCGTTTTTCATCCGAAAATTGATTTTTTGGGCAGTACCAAAAATGATTCAAAATGTGAATTGGATCATGCCTCATGTTGAATAACCACTTTTTAAACCCTCACAGTGACCAAAATTGCCATTTTCACAGAGTTTTGCTTACTCAAAAGCTTCAATTTTGACCCGTTTCAGGCACAGAAATGACTTTAAACACACTTATTTTAGTTGACAAAGTCATAATTCACATCCAACAGTCATTTAGAGTCAAAAGATTAAATGTTGAAATTTCATCCATATTGACCATTTTGGGATCGTTCGACAGGTCCGGAGTCATCGTTTTTCATCCGAAAATTGATTTTTTGGACTGTACCAAAAATGATTCAAAATGTCAATTGGATCATGCCTCATGTTGAATAACCACTTTTTAAACCCTCACAGTGACCAAAATTGCCATTTTTACAGAGTTTTGCTTACTCAAAAGCTTCAATTTTGACCTGTTTCAGGCACAGAAATGACTTTAAACACACTTATTTTAGTTAACAAAGTCATAATTCACATCCAACAGTCATTTATAGTCAAGAGATTAAATGTTGAAATTTCATCATTATAGACCATTTTGGGATCGTTCGACAGGTCCGGAGTTATCGTTTTTCATCCGAAAATTGATTTTTTGAACTGTACCAAAAATGATTCAAAATGTCAATTGGATCATGCCTCATGTTGAATAACCACTTTTTAAACCCTCACAGTGACCAAAATTGCCATTTTTACAGAGTTTTGCTTACTCAAAAGCTTCCATTTTGACCCGTTTCAGGCACAGAAATGACTTTAAACACACTTATTTTAGTTGACAATGTCATAATTCACTTCCAACAGTCATTTAGAGTCAAAAGATTAAATGTTAAAATTTCATCCATATTGACCATTTTGGGATCGTTTGACAGGTCCGGAGTCATCGTTTTTCATCCGAAAATTGATTTTTCGGACTGTACCAAAAATGATTCAAAATGTCAATTGGATCATGCCTCATGTTGAATAACCACTTTTTAAACCCTCACAGTGACCAAAATTGCCATTTTTACAGAGTTTTGCTTACTCAAAAGCTTCAATTTTGACCCGTTTCAGGCACAGAAATGACTTTAAACACACTTATTTTAGTTGACAAAGTCATAATTCACATCCAACAGTCATTTAGATTCAAAAGATTAAATGTTAAAATGTCATCATTATAGACCATTTTGGGATCGTTCGACAGGTCCAGAGTCATCGTTTTTCATCTGAAAATTGATTTTTTGGACTGTACCAAAAATGATTCAAAATGTCAATTGGATCATGCCTCATGTTGAATAACCACTTTTTAAACCCTCACAGTGACCAAAATTGCCATTTTTACAGAGTTTTGCTTACTCAAAAGCTTCAATTTTGACCCGTTTCAGGCACAGAAATGACTTTAAACACACTTATTTTAGTTAACAAAGTCATAATTCACATCCAACAGTCATTTAGAGTCAAAAGATTAAATGTTGAAATTTCATCCATATTGACCATTTTGGGATCGTTCGACAGGTCCGGAGTCATCGTTTTTCATCCGAAAATTGATTTTTTGGACTGTACCAAAAATGATTCAAAATGTCAATTGGATCGTGCCACATGTTGAATAACCACTTTTTAAACCCTCACAGTGACAAAAATTGCCATTTTTACAGAGTTTTGCTTACTCAAAAGCTTCAATTTTGACCCGTTTCAGGCACAGAAATGACTTGAAACACACTTATTCTAGTTGACAAAGTCATAATTCACATCCAACAGTCATTTAGAGTCAAAAGATTAAATGTTAAAATGTCATCATTATAGAGCATTTTGGGATCGTTCGACCGGTCCGGAGTCATCGTTTTTCATCCGAAAATTGATTTTTTGGACTGTACCAAAAATGATTTAAAATGTCAATTGGATCGTGCCTCATGTTGAATAACCACTTTTTCAACCCTCACAGTGACCAAAATTGCCATTTTTACAGAGTTTTGCTTACTCAAAAGCTTCAATTTTGACCCGTTTCAGGCACAGAAATGACTTTAAACACACTTATTTTAGTTGACAAAGTCATAATTCACATCCAACAGTCATTTAGAGTCAAAAGATTAAATGTTAAAATGTCATCATTATAGACTATTTTGGGATCGTTCGACAGGTCCAGAGTCATCGTTTTTCATCTGAAAATTGATTTTTTGGACTGTACCAAAAATGGTTCAAAATGTCAATTGGATCATGCCTCATGTTGAATAACCACTTTTTAAACCCTCACAGTGACCAAAATTGCCAATTTTACAGAGTTTTGCTTACTCAAAAGCTTCCATTTTGACCCGTTTCAGGCAAAGAAATGACTTTAAACACACTCATTTTAGTTGACAAAGTCATAATTCACATCCAAAAGTCATTTAGAGTCAAAAGATTAAATGTTAAAATTTCATCCATATTGACCATTTTGGGATCGTTCGACAGGTCCGGAGTCATCGTTTTTCATCCGAAAATTGATTTTTTGGGCAGTACCAAAAATGATTCAAAATGTGAATTGGATCATGCCTCATGTTGAATAACCACTTTTTAAACCCTCACAGTGACCAAAATTGCCATTTTTACAGAGTTTTGCTTACTCAAAAGCTTCCATTTTGACCCGTTTCAGGCACAGAAATGACTTTAAACACACTTATTTTAGTTGACAAAGTCATAATTCACATCCAACAGTCATTTAGAGTCAAAAGATTAAATGTTGAAATTTCATCCATATTGACCATTTTGGGATCGTTCGACAGGTCCGGAGTCATCGTTTTTCATCCGAAAATTGATTTTTTGGACTGTACCAAAAATGATTCAAAATGTCAATTGGATCGTGCCTCATGTTGAATAACCACTTTTTAAACCCTCACAGTGACAAAAATTGCCATTTTTACAGAGTTTTGCTTACTCAAAAGCTTCAATTTTGACCCGTTTCAGGCACAGAAATTACTTTAAACACACTTATTCTAGTTGACAAAGTCATAATTCACACCCAACAGTCATTTAGAGTCAAAAGATTAAATGTTAAAATGTCATCATTATAGACCATTTTGGGATCGTTCGACAGGTCCGGAGTCATCGTTTTTCATCCGAAAATTGATTTTTTGGACTGTACAAAAAATGATTCAAAATGTCAATTGGATCGTGCCTCATGTTGAATAACCACTTTTTAAACCCTCACAGTGACAAAAATTGCCATTTTTACAGAGTTTTGCTTACTCAAAAGCTTCAATTTTGACCCGTTTCAGGCACAGAAATGACTTTAAACACACTTATTTTAGTTAACAAAGTCATAATTCACATCCAACAGTCATTTAGAGTCAAAAGATTAAATGTTGAAATTTCATCCATATTGACCATTTTGGGATCGTTCGACAGGTCCGGAGTCATCGTTTTTCATCCGAAAATTGATTTTTTGGGCAGTACCAAAAATGATTCAAAATGTGAATTGGATCATGCCTCATGTTGAATAACCACTTTTTAAACCCTCACAGTGACCAAAATTGCCATTTTCACAGAGTTTTGCTTACTCAAAAGCTTCAATTTTGACCCGTTTCAGGCACAGAAATGACTTTAAACACACTTATTTTAGTTGACAAAGTCATAATTCACATCCAACAGTCATTTAGAGTCAAAAGATTAAATGTTGAAATTTCATCCATATTGACCATTTTGGGATCGTTCGACAGGTCCGGAGTCATCGTTTTTCATCCGAAAATTGATTTTTTGGACTGTACCAAAAATGATTCAAAATGTCAATTGGATCGTGCCACATGTTGAATAACCACTTTTTAAACCCTCACAGTGACAAAAATTGCCATTTTTACAGAGTTTTGCTTACTCAAAAGCTTCAATTTTGACCCGTTTCAGGCACAGAAATGACTTGAAACACACTTATTCTAGTTGACAAAGTCATAATTCACATCCAACAGTCATTTAGAGTCAAAAGATTAAATGTTAAAATGTCATCATTATAGAGCATTTTGGGATCGTTCGACAGGTCCGGAGTCATCGTTTTTCATCCGAAAATTGATTTTTTGGACTGTACCAAAAATGATTTAAAATGTCAATTGGATCGTGCCTCATGTTGAATAACCACTTTTTCAACCCTCACAGTGACCCAAATTGCCATTTTTACAGAGTTTTGCTTACTCAAAAGCTTCAATTTTGACCCGTTTCAGGCACAGAAATGACTTTAAACACACTTATTTTAGTTGACAAAGTCATAATTCACATCCAACAGTCATTTAGAGTCAAAAGATTAAATGTTGAAATTTCATCCATATTGACCATTTTGGGATCATTCGACAGGTCCGGAGTCATCGTTTTTCATCCGAAAATTGATTTTTCGAACTGTACCAAAAATGATTCAAAATGTCAATTGGATCATGCCTCATGTTGAATAACCACTTTTTAAACCCTCACAGTGACCAAAATTGCCATTTTTACAGAGTTTTGCTTACTCAAAAGCTTCAATTTTGACCCGTTTCAGGCACAGAAATGACTTTAAACACACTTATTTTAGTTGACAAAGTCATAATTCACATCCAACAGTCATTTAGATTCAAAAGATTAAATGTTAAAATGTCATCATTATAGACCATTTTGGGATCGTTCGACAGGTCCAGAGTCATCGTTTTTCATCTGAAAATTGATTTTTTGGACTGTACCAAAAATGATTCAAAATGTCAATTGGATCATGCCTCATGTTGAATAACCACTTTTTAAACCCTCACAGTGACCAAAATTGCCATTTTTACAGAGTTTTGCTTACTCAAAAGCTTCAATTTTGACCCGTTTCAGGCACAGAAATGACTTTAAACACACTTATTTTAGTTAACAAAGTCATAATTCACATCCAACAGTCATTTAGAGTCAAAAGATTAAATGTTGAAATTTCATCCATATTGACCATTTTGGGATCGTTCGACAGGTCCGGAGTCATCGTTTTTCATCCGAAAATTGATTTTTTGGACTGTACCAAAAATGATTCAAAATGTCAATTGGATCGTGCCACATGTTGAATAACCACTTTTTAAACCCTCACAGTGACAAAAATTGCCATTTTTACAGAGTTTTGCTTACTCAAAAGCTTCAATTTTGACCCGTTTCAGGCACAGAAATGACTTGAAACACACTTATTCTAGTTGACAAAGTCATAATTCACATCCAACAGTCATTTAGAGTCAAAAGATTAAATGTTAAAATGTCATCATTATAGAGCATTTTGGGATCGTTCGACAGGTCCGGAGTCATCGTTTTTCATCCGAAAATTGATTTTTTGGACTGTACCAAAAATGATTTAAAATGTCAATTGGATCGTGCCTCATGTTGAATAACCACTTTTTCAACCCTCACAGTGACCAAAATTGCCATTTTTACAGAGTTTTGCTTACTCAAAAGCTTCAATTTTGACCCGTTTCAGGCACAGAAATGACTTTAAACACACTTATTTTAGTTGACAAAGTCATAATTCACATCCAACAGTCATTTAGAGTCAAAAGATTAAATGTTAAAATGTCATCATTATAGACTATTTTGGGATCGTTCGACAGGTCCAGAGTCATCGTTTTTCATCTGAAAATTGATTTTTTGGACTGTACCAAAAATTATTCAAAATGTCAATTGGATCATGCCTCATGTTGAATAACCACTTTTTAAACCCTCACAGTGACCAAAATTGCCATTTTTACAGAGTTTTGCTTACTCAAAAGCTTCCATTTTGACCCGTTTCAGGCAAAGAAATGACTTTAAACACACTCATTTTAGTTGACAAAGTCATAATTCACATCCAACAGTCATTTAGAGTCAAAAGATTAAATGTTAAAATTTCATCCATATTGACCATTTTGGGATCGTTCGACAGGTCCGGAGTCATCGTTTTTCATCCGAAAATTGATTTTTTGGGCAGTACCAAAAATGATTCAAAATGTGAATTGGATCATGCCTCATGTTGAATAACCACTTTTTAAACCCTCACAGTGACCAAAATTGCCATTTTTACAGAGTTTTGCTTACTCAAAAGCTTCCATTTTGACCCGTTTCAGGCACAGAAATGACTTTAAACACACTTATTTTAGTTGACAAAGTCATAATTCACATCCAACAGTCATTTAGAGTCAAAAGATTAAATGTTGAAATTTCATCCATATTGACCATTTTGGGATCGTTCGACAGGTCCGGAGTCATCGTTTTTCATCCGAAAATTGATTTTTTGGACTGTACCAAAAATGATTCAAAATGTCAATTGGATCGTGCCTCATGTTGAATAACCACTTTTTAAACCCTCACAGTGACAAAAATTGCCATTTTTACAGAGTTTTGCTTACTCAAAAGCTTCAATTTTGACCCGTTTCAGGCACAGAAATTACTTTAAACACACTTATTCTAGTTGACAAAGTCATAATTCACACCCAACAGTCATTTAGAGTCAAAAGATTAAATGTTAAAATGTCATCATTATAGACCATTTTGGGATCGTTCGACAGGTCCGGAGTCATCGTTTTTCATCCGAAAATTGATTTTTTGGACTGTACCAAAAATGATTCAAAATGTCAATTGGATCGTGCCTCATGTTGAATAACCACTTTTTAAACCCTCACAGTGACAAAAATTGCCATTTTTACAGAGTTTTGCTTACTCAAAAGCTTCAATTTTGACCCGTTTCAGGCACAGAAATGACTTTAAACACACTTATTTTAGTTAACAAAGTCATAATTCACATCCAACAGTCATTTAGAGTCAAAAGATTAAATGTTGAAATTTCATCCATATTGACCATTTTGGGATCGTTCGACAGGTCCGGAGTCATCGTTTTTCATCCGAAAATTGATTTTTTGGGCAGTACCAAAAATGATTCAAAATGTGAATTGGATCATGCCTCATGTTGAATAACCACTTTTTAAACCCTCACAGTGACCAAAATTGCCATTTTCACAGAGTTTTGCTTACTCAAAAGCTTCAATTTTGACCCGTTTCAGGCACAGAAATGACTTTAAACACACTTATTTTAGTTGACAAAGTCATAATTCACATCCAACAGTCATTTAGAGTCAAAAGATTAAATGTTGAAATTTCATCCATATTGACCATTTTGGGATCGTTCGACAGGTCCGGAGTCATCGTTTTTCATCCGAAAATTGATTTTTTGGACTGTACCAAAAATGATTCAAAATGTCAATTGGATCATGCCTCATGTTGAATAACCACTTTTTAAACCCTCACAGTGACCAAAATTGCCATTTTTACAGAGTTTTGCTTACTCAAAAGCTTCAATTTTGACCCGTTTCAGGCACAGAAATGACTTTAAACACACTTATTTTAGTTAACAAAGTCATAATTCACATCCAACAGTCATTTAGAGTCAAAAGATTAAATGTTGAAATTTCATCCATATTGACCATTTTGGGATCGTTCGACAGGTCCGGAGTCATCGTTTTTCATCCGAAAATTGATTTTTTGGACTGTACCAAAAATGATTCAAAATGTCAATTGGATCGTGCCACATGTTGAATAACCACTTTTTAAACCCTCACAGTGACAAAAATTGCCATTTTTACAGAGTTTTGCTTACTCAAAAGCTTCAATTTTGACCCGTTTCAGGCACAGAAATGACTTGAAACACACTTATTCTAGTTGACAAAGTCATAATTCACATCCAACAGTCATTTAGAGTCAAAAGATTAAATGTTAAAATGTCATCATTATAGAGCATTTTGGGATCGTTCGACAGGTCCGGAGTCATCGTTTTTCATCCGAAAATTGATTTTTTGGACTGTACCAAAAATGATTTAAAATGTCAATTGGATCGTGCCTCATGTTGAATAACCACTTTTTCAACCCTCACAGTGACCAAAATTGCCATTTTTACAGAGTTTTGCTTACTCAAAAGCTTCAATTTTGACCCGTTTCAGGCACAGAAATGACTTTAAACACACTTATTTTAGTTGACAAAGTCATAATTCACATCCAACAGTCATTTAGAGTCAAAAGATTAAATGTTGAAATTTCATCCATATTGACCATTTTGGGATCGTTCGACAGGTCCGGAGTCATCGTTTTTCATCCGAAAATTGATTTTTTGGACTGTACCAAAAATGATTCAAAATGTCAATTGGATCGTGCCTCATGTTGAATAACCACTTTTTAAACCCTCACAGTGACAAAAATTGCCATTTTTACAGAGTTTTGCTTACTCAAAAGCTTCAATTTTGACCCGTTTCAGGCACAGAAATTACTTTAAACACACTTATTCTAGTTGACAAAGTCATAATTCACATCCAACAGTCATTTAGAGTCAAAAGATTAAATGTTAAAATGTCATCATTATAGACCATTTTGGGATCGTTCGACAGGTCCGGAGTCATCGGTTTTCATCCGAAAATTGATTTTTTGGACTGTACCAAAAATGATTCAAAATGTCAATTCGATCGTGCCTCATGTTGAATAACCACTTTTTAAACCCTCACAGTGACAAAAATTGCCATTTTTACAGAGTTTTGCTTACTCAAAAGCTTCAATTTTGACCCGTTTCAGGCACAGAAATGACTTTAAACACACTTATTTTAGTTAACAAAGTCATAATTCACATCCAACAGTCATTTAGAGTCAAAAGATTAAATGTTGAAATTTCATCCATATTGACCATTTTGGGATCGTTCGACAGGTCCGGAGTCATCGTTTTTCATCCGAAAATTGATTTTTTGGGCAGTACCAAAAATGATTCAAAATGTGAATTGGATCATGCCTCATGTTGAATAACCACTTTTTAAACCCTCACAGTGACCAAAATTGCCATTTTCACAGAGTTTTGCTTACTCAAAAGCTTCAATTTTGACCCGTTTCAGGCACAGAAATGACTTTAAACACACTTATTCTAGTTGACAAAGTCATAATCCACATCCAACAGTCATTTAGAGTCAAAAGATTAAATGTTAAAATATCATCATTATAGACCATTTTGGGATCGTTCGACAGGTCCGGAGTCATCGTTTTTCATCCGAAAATTGATTTTTTGGACTGTACCAAAAATGATTCAAAATGTCAATTGGATCATGCCTCATGTTGAATAACCACTTTTTAAACCCTCGCAGTGACCAAAATTGCCATTTTTACAGAGTTTTGCTTACTCAAAAGCTTCAATTTTGACCTGTTTCAGGCACAGAAATGACTTTAAACACACTTATTTTAGTTAACAAAGTCATAATTCACATCCAACAGTCATTTATAGTCAAGAGATTAAATGTTGAAATTTCATCATTATAGACCATTTTGGGATCGTTCGACAGGTCCGGAGTCCTCGTTTTTCATCCGAAAATTGATTTTTTGGACTGTACCAAAAATGATTCAAAATGTCAATTGGATCATGCCTCATGTTGAATAACCACTTTTTAAACCCTCACAGTGACCAAAATTGCCATTTTTACAGAGTTTTGCTTACTCAAAAGCTTCCATTTTGACCCGTTTCAGGCACAGAAATGACTTTAAACACACTTATTTTAGTTGACAATGTCATAATTCACATCCAACAGTCATTTAGAGTCAAAAGATTAAATGTTAAAATTTCATCCATATTGACCATTTTGGGATCGTTTGACAGGTCCGGAGTCATCGTTTTTCATCCGAAAATTGATTTTTCGGACTGTACCAAAAATGATTCAAAATGTCAATTGGATCATGCCTCATGTTGAATAACCACTTTTTAAACCCTCACAGTGACCAAAATTGCCATTTTTACAGAGTTTTGCTAACTCAAAAGCTTCAATTTTGACCCGTTTCAGGCACAGAAATGACTTTAAACACACTTATTTTAGTTGACAAAGTCATAATTCACATCCAACAGTCATTTAGAGTCAAAAGAATAAATGTTAAAATGTCATCATTATAGACCATTTTGGGATCCTTCGACAGGTCCAGAGTCATCGTTTTTCATCTGAAAATTGATTTTTTGGACTGTACCAAAAATGATTCAAAATGTCAATTGGATCATGCCTCATGTTGAATAACCACTTTTTAAACCCTCACAGTGACCAAAATTGCCATTTTTACAGAGTTTTGCTTACTCAAAAGCTTCCATTTTGACCCGTTTCAGGCAAAGAAATGACTTTAAACACACTCATTTTAGTTGACAATGTCATAATTCACATCCAACAGTCATTTAGAGTCAAAAGATTAAATGTTAAAATTTCATCCATATTGACCATTTTGGGATCGTTCGACGGGTCCGGAGTCATCGTTTTTCATCCGAAAATTGATTTTTTGGACTGTACCAAAAATGATTCAAAATGTCAATTGGATCATGCCTCATGTTGAATAACCACTTTTTAAACCCTCACAGTGACCAAAATTGCCATTTTTACAGAGTTTTGCTAACTCAAAAGCTTCAATTTTGACCCGTTTCAGGCACAGAAATGACTTTAAACACACTTATTTTAGTTGAAGAAGTCATAATTCACATCCAACAGTTATTTAGAGTCAAAAGATTAAATGTTGAAATTTCATCCATATTGACCATTTTGGGATCGTTCGACAGGTCCGGAGTCATCGTTTTTCATCCGAAAATTGATTTTTCGGACTGTACCAAAGATGATTCAAAATGTCAATTGGATCGTGCCTCATGTTGAATAACCACTTTTTAAACCCTCACAGTGACCAAAATTGCCATTTTTACAGAGTTTTGCTTACTCAAAAGCTTCCATTTTGACCCGTTTCAGGCACAGAAATGACTTTAAACACACTTATTCTAGTTGACAAAGTCATAATTCACATCCAACAGTCATTTAGAGTCAAAAGATTAAATGTTGAAATTTCATCCATATTGACCATTTTGGGATCGTTCGACAGGTCCGGAGTCATCGTTTTTCATCCGAAAATTGATTTTTCGGACTGTACCAAAAATGATTCAAAATGTCAATTGGATCGTGCCTCATGTTGAATAACCACTTTTAAAACCCTCACAGTGACCAAAATTGCCATTTTTACAGAGTTTTGCTTACTCAAAAGCTTCAATTTTGACCCGTTTCAGGCACAGAAATGACTTTAAACACACTTATTTTAGTTAACAAAGTCATAATTCACATCCAACAGTCATTTAGAGTCAAAAGATTAAATGTTGAAATTTCATCCATATTGACCATTTTGGGATCGTTTGACAGGTCCGGAGTCATCGTTTTTCATCCGAAAATTGATTTTTTGGACTGTACCAAAAATGATTCAAAATGTCAATTGGATCGTGCCACATGTTGAATAACCACTTTTTAAACCCTCACAGTGACAAAAATTGCCATTTTTACAGAGTTTTGCTTACTCAAAAGCTTCAATTTTGACCCGTTTCAGGCACAGAAATGACTTGAAACACACTTATTCTAGTTGACAAAGTCATAATTCACATCCAACAGTCATTTAGAGTCAAAAGATTAAATGTTAAAATGTCATCATTATAGAGCATTTTGGGCTCGTTCGACAGGTCCGGAGTCATCGTTTTTCATCTGAAAATTGATTTTTTGGACTGTACCAAAAATGATTCAAAATGTCAATTGGATCATGCCTCATGTTGAATAACCACTTTTTAAACCCTCACAGTGACCAAAATTGCCATTTTTACAGAGTTTTGCTTACTCAAAAGCTTCAATTTTGACCCGTTACAGGCACAGAAATGACTTTAAACACACTTATTTTAGTTGACAAAGTCATAATTCACATCCAACAGTCATTTAGAGTCAAAAGATTAAATGTTAAAATGTCATCATTATAGACTATTTTGGGATCGTTCGACAGGTCCAGAGTCATCGTTTTTCATCTGAAAATTGATTTTTTGGTCTGTACCAAAAATGATTCAAAATGTCAATTGGATCATGCCTCATGTTGAATAACCACTTTTTAAACCCTCACAGTGACCAAAATTGCCATTTTTACAGAGTTTTGCTTACTCAAAAGCTTCCATTTTGACCCGTTTCAGGCAAAGAAATGACTTTAAACACACTCATTTTAGTTGACAAAGTCATAATTCACATCCAACAGTCATTTAGAGTCAAAAGATTAAATGTTAAAATTTCATCCATATTGACCATTTTGGGATCGTTCGACAGGTCCGGAGTCATCGTTTTTCATCCGAAAATTGATTTTTTGGGCAGTACCAAAAATGATTCAAAATGTGAATTGGATCATGCCTCATGTTGAATAACCACTTTTTAAACCCTCACAGTGACCAAAATTGCCATTTTCACAGAGTTTTGCTTACTCAAAAGCTTCAATTTTGACCCGTTTCAGGCACAGAAATGACTTTAAACACACTTATTTTAGTTGACAAAGTCATAATTCACATCCAACAGTCATTTAGAGTCAAAAGATTAAATGTTGAAATTTCATCCATATTGACCATTTTGGGATCGTTCGACAGGTCCGGAGTCATCGTTTTTCATCCGAAAATTGATTTTTTGGACTGTACCAAAAATGATTCAAAATGTCAATTGGATCGTGCCACATGTTGAATAACCACTTTTTAAACCCTCACAGTGACAAAAATTGCCATTTTTACAGAGTTTTGCTTACTCAAAAGCTTCAATTTTGACCCGTTTCAGGCACAGAAATGACTTGAAACACACTTATTCTAGTTGACAAAGTCATAATTCACATCCAACAGTCATTTAGAGTCAAAAGATTAAATGTTAAAATGTCATCATTATAGAGCATTTTGGGATCGTTCGACAGGTCCGGAGTCATCGTTTTTCATCTGAAAATTGATTTTTTGGACTGTACCAAAAATGATTTAAAATGTCAATTGGATCGTGCCTCATGTTGAATAACCACTTTTTCAATCCTCACAGTGACCAAAATTGCCATTTTTACAGAGTTTTGCTTACTCAAAAGCTTCAATTTTGACCCGTTTCAGGCACAGAAATGACTTTAAACACACTTATTTTAGTTGACAAAGTCATAATTCACATCCAACAGTCATTTAGAGTCAAAAGATTAAATGTTGAAATTTCATCCATATTGACCATTTTGGGATCGTTCGACAGGTCCGGAGTCATCGTTTTTCATCCGAAAATTGATTTTTTGGACTGTACCAAAAATGATTCAAAATGTCAATTGGATCGTGCCTCATGTTGAATAACCACTTTTTAAACCCTCACAGTGACAAAAATTGCCATTTTTACAGAGTTTTGCTTACTCAAAAGCTTCAATTTTGACCCGTTTCAGGCACAGAAATTACTTTAAACACACTTATTCTAGTTGACAAAGTCATAATTCACATCCAACAGTCATTTAGAGTCAAAAGATTAAATGTTAAAATGTCATCATTATAGACCATTTTGGGATCGTTCGACAGGTCCGGAGTCATCGTTTTTCATCCGAAAATTGATTTTTTGGACTGTACCAAAAATGATTCAAAATGTCAATTGGATCGTGCCTCATGTTGAATAACCACTTTTTAAACCCTCACAGTGACAAAAATTGCCATTTTTACAGAGTTTTGCTTACTCAAAAGCTTCAATTTTGACCCGTTTCAGGCACAGAAATGACTTTAAACACACTTATTTTAGTTAACAAAGTCATAATTCACATCCAACAGTCATTTAGAGTCAAAAGATTAAATGTTGAAATTTCATCCATATTGACCATTTTGGGATCGTTCGACAGGTCCGGAGTCATCGTTTTTCATCCGAAAATTGATTTTTTGGACTGTACCAAAAATGATTCAAAATGTCAATTGGATCGTGCCTCATGTTGAATAACCACTTTTTAAACCCTCACAGTGACAAAAATTGCCATTTTTACAGAGTTTTGCTTACTCAAAAGCTTCAATTTTGACCCGTTTCAGGCACAGAAATTACTTTAAACACACTTATTCTAGTTGACAAAGTCATAATTCACATCCAACAGTCATTTAGAGTCAAAAGATTAAATGTTAAAATGTCATCATTGTAGACCATTTTGGGATCGTTCGACAGGTCCGGAGTCATCGTTTTTCATCCGAAAATTGATTTTTTGGACTGTACCAAAAATGATTCAAAATGTCAATTGGATCGTGCCTCATGTTGAATAACCACTTTTTAAACCCTCACAGTGACAAAAATTGCCATTTTTACAGAGTTTTGCTTACTCAAAAGCTTCAATTTTGACCCGTTTCAGGCACAGAAATGACTTTAAACACACTTATTTTAGTTAACAAAGTCATAATTCACATCCAACAGTCATTTAGAGTCAAAAGATTAAATGTTGAAATTTCATCCATATTGACCATTTTGGGATCGTTCGACAGGTCCGGAGTCATCGTTTTTCTTCCGAAAATTGATTTTTTGGGCAGTACCAAAAATGATTCAAAATGTGAATTGGATCATGCCTCATGTTGAATAACCACTTTTTAAACCCTCACAGTGACCAAAATTGCCATTTTCACAGAGTTTTGCTTACTCAAAAGCTTCAATTTTGACCCGTTTCAGGCACAGAAATGACTTTAAACACACTTATTCTAGTTGACAAAGTCATAATTCACATCCAACAGTCATTTAGAGTCAAAAGATTAAATGTTAAAATGTCATCATTATAGACCATTTTGGGATCGTTCGACAGGTCCGGAGTCATCGTTTTTCATCCGAAAATTGATTTTTTGGACTGTACCAAAAATGATTCAAAATGTCAATTGGATCATGCCTCATGTTGAATAACCACTTTTTAAACCCTCACAGTGACCAAAATTGCCATTTTTACAGAGTTTTGCTTACTCAAAAGCTTCAATTTTGACCTGTTTCAGGCACAGAAATGACTTTAAACACACTTATTTTAGTTAACAAAGTCATAATTCACATCCAACAGCCATTTATAGTCAAGGGATTAAATGTTGAAATTTCATCATTATAGACCATTTTGGGATCGTTCGACAGGTCCGGAGTCATCGTTTTTCATCCGAAAATTGATTTTTTGGACTGTACCAAAAATGATTCAAAATGTCAATTGGATCATGCCTCATGTTGAATAACCACTTTTTAAACCCTCACAGTGACCAAAATTGCCATTTTTACAGAGTTTTGCTTACTCAAAAGCTTCCATTTTGACCCGTTTCAGGCACAGAAATGACTTTAAACACACTTATTTTAGTTGACAATGTCATAATTCACATCCAACAGTCATTTAGAGTCAAAAGATTAAATGTTAAAATTTCATCCATATTGACCATTTTGGGATCGTTTGACAGGTCCGGAGTCATCGTTTTTCATCCGAAAATTGATTTTTCGGACTGTACCAAAAATGATTCAAAATGTCAATTGGATCATGCCTCATGTTGAATAACCACTTTTTAAACCCTCACAGTGACCAAAATTGCCATTTTTACAGAGTTTTGCTTACTCAAAAGCTTCAATTTTGACCCGTTTCAGGCACAGAAATGACTTTAAACACACTTATTTTAGTTGACAAAGTCATAATTCACATCCAACAGTCATTTAGAGTCAAAAGATTAAATGTTGAAATGTCATCATTATAGACCATTTTGGGATCGTTCGACAGGTCCAGAGTCATCGTTTTTCATCTGAAAATTGATTTTTTGGACTGTACCAAAAATGATTCAAAATGTCAATTGGATCATGCCTCATGTTGAATAACCACTTTTTAAACCCTCACAGTGACCAAAATTGCCATTTTTACAGAGTTTTGCTTACTCAAAAGCTTCCATTTTGACCCGTTTCAGGCAAAGAAATGACTTTAAACACACTCATTTTAGTTGACAAAGTCATAATTCACATCCAACAGTCATTTAGAGTCAAAAGATTAAATGTTAAAATTTCATCCATATTGACCATTTTGGGATCGTTCGACAGGTCCGGAGTCATCGTTTTTCATCCGAAAATTGATTTTTTGGACTGTACCAAAAATGATTCAAAATGTCAATTGGATCATGCCTCATGTTGAATAACCACTTTTTAAACCCTCACAGTGACCAAAATTGCCATTTTTACAGAGTTTTGCTTACTCAAAAGCTTCCATTTTGACCCGTTTCAGGCACAGAAATGACTTTAAACACACTTATTTTAGTTGACAAAGTCATAATTCACATCCAACAGTCATTTAGAGTCAAAAGATTAAATGTTGAAATTTCATCCATATTGACCATTTTGGGATCGTTCGACAGGTCCGGAGTCATCGTTTTTCATCCGAAAATTGATTTTTTGGACTGTACCAAAAATGATTCAAAATGTCAATTGGATCGTGCCTCATGTTGAATAACCACTTTTTAAACCCTCACAGTGACAAAAATTGCCATTTTTACAGAGTTTTGCTTACTCAAAAGCTTCAATTTTGACCCGTTTCAGGCACAGAAATGACTTGAAACACACTTATTCTAGTTGACAAAGTCATAATTCACACCCAACAGTCATTTAGAGTCAAAAGATTAAATGTTAAAATGTCATCATTATAGACCATTTTGGGATCGTTCGACAGGTCCGGAGTCATCGTTTTTCATCCGAAAATTGATTTTTTGGACTGTACCAAAAATGATTCAAAATGTCAATTGGATCGTGCCTCATGTTGAATAACCACTTTTTAAACCCTCACAGTGACAAAAATTGCCATTTTTACAGAGTTTTGCTTACTCAAAAGCTTCAATTTTGACCCGTTTCAGGCACAGAAATGACTTTAAACACACTTATTTTAGTTAACAAAGTCATAATTCACATCCAACAGTCATTTAGAGTCAAAAGATTAAATGTTGAAATTTCATCCATATTGACCATTTTGGGATCGTTCGACAGGTCCGGAGTCATCGTTTTTCATCCGAAAATTGATTTTTTGGGCAGTACCAAAAATGATTCAAAATGTGAATTGGATCATGCCTCATGTTGAATAACCACTTTTTAAACCCTCACAGTGACCAAAATTGCCATTTTCACAGAGTTTTGCTTACTCAAAAGCTTCAATTTTGACCCGTTTCAGGCACAGAAATGACTTTAAACACACTTATTTTAGTTGACAAAGTCATAATTCACATCCAACAGTCATTTAGAGTCAAAAGATTAAATGTTGAAATTTCATCCATATTGACCATTTTGGGATCGTTCGACAGGTCCGGAGTCATCGTTTTTCATCCGAAAATTGATTTTTTGGACTGTACCAAAAATGATTCAAAATGTCAATTGGATCATGCCTCATGTTGAATAACCACTTTTTAAACCCTCACAGTGACCAAAATTGCCATTTTTACAGAGTTTTGCTTACTCAAAAGCTTCAATTTTGACCCGTTTCAGGCACAGAAATGACTTTAAACACACTTATTTTAGTTAACAAAGTCATAATTCACATCCAACAGTCATTTAGAGTCAAAAGATTAAATGTTGAAATTTCATCCATATTGACCATTTTGGGATCGTTCGACAGGTCCGGAGTCATCGTTTTTCATCCGAAAATTGATTTTTTGGACTGTACCAAAAATGATTCAAAATGTCAATTGGATCGTGCCACATGTTGAATAACCACTTTTTAAACCCTCACAGTGACAAAAATTGCCATTTTTACAGAGTTTTGCTTACTCAAAAGCTTCAATTTTGACCCGTTTCAGGCACAGAAATGACTTGAAACACACTTATTCTAGTTGACAAAGTCATAATTCACATCCAACAGTCATTTAGAGTCAAAAGATTAAATGTTAAAATGTCATCATTATAGACCATTTTGGGATCGTTCGACAGGTCCGGAGTCATCGGTTTTCATCCGAAAATTGATTTTTTGGACTGTACCAAAAATGATTCAAAATGTCAATTCGATCGTGCCTCATGTTGAATAACCACTTTTTAAACCCTCACAGTGACAAAAATTGCCATTTTTACAGAGTTTTGCTTACTCAAAAGCTTCAATTTTGACCCGTTTCAGGCACAGAAATGACTTTAAACACACTTATTTTAGTTAACAAAGTCATAATTCACATCCAACAGTCATTTAGAGTCAAAAGATTAAATGTTGAAATTTCATCCATATTGACCATTTTGGGATCGTTCGACAGGTCCGGAGTCATCGTTTTTCATCCGAAAATTGATTTTTTGGGCAGTACCAAAAATGATTCAAAATGTGAATTGGATCATGCCTCATGTTGAATAACCACTTTTTAAACCCTCACAGTGACCAAAATTGCCATTTTCACAGAGTTTTGCTTACTCAAAAGCTTCAATTTTGACCCGTTTCAGGCACAGAAATGACTTTAAACACACTTATTCTAGTTGACAAAGTCATAATTCACATCCAACAGTCATTTAGAGTCAAAAGATTAAATGTTAAAATGTCATCATTATAGACCATTTTGGGATCGTTCGACAGGTCCGGAGTCATCGTTTTTCATCCGAAAATTGATTTTTTGGACTGTACCAAAAATGATTCAAAATGTCAATTGGATCATGCCTCATGTTGAATAACCACTTTTTAAACCCTCGCAGTGACCAAAATTGCCATTTTTACAGAGTTTTGCTTACTCAAAAGCTTCAATTTTGACCTGTTTCAGGCACAGAAATGACTTTAAACACACTTATTTTAGTTAACAAAGTCATAATTCACATCCAACAGTCATTTATAGTCAAGAGATTAAATGTTGAAATTTCATCATTATAGACCATTTTGGGATCGTTCGACAGGTCCGGAGTCCTCGTTTTTCATCCGAAAATTGATTTTTTGGACTGTACCAAAAATGATTCAAAATGTCAATTGGATCATGCCTCATGTTGAATAACCACTTTTTAAACCCTCACAGTGACCAAAATTGCCATTTTTACAGAGTTTTGCTTACTCAAAAGCTTCCATTTTGACCCGTTTCAGGCACAGAAATGACTTTAAACACACTTATTTTAGTTGACAATGTCATAATTCACATCCAACAGTCATTTAGAGTCAAAAGATTAAATGTTAAAATTTCATCCATATTGACCATTTTGGGATCGTTTGACAGGTCCGGAGTCATCGTTTTTCATCCGAAAATTGATTTTTCGGACTGTACCAAAAATGATTCAAAATGTCAATTGGATCATGCCTCATGTTGAATAACCACTTTTTAAACCCTCACAGTGACCAAAATTGCCATTTTTACAGAGTTTTGCTAACTCAAAAGCTTCAATTTTGACCCGTTTCAGGCACAGAAATGACTTTAAACACACTTATTTTAGTTGACAAAGTCATAATTCACATCCAACAGTCATTTAGAGTCAAAAGAATAAATGTTAAAATGTCATCATTATAGACCATTTTGGGATCCTTCGACAGGTCCAGAGTCATCGTTTTTCATCTGAAAATTGATTTTTTGGACTGTACCAAAAATGATTCAAAATGTCAATTGGATCATGCCTCATGTTGAATAACCACTTTTTAAACCCTCACAGTGACCAAAATTGCCATTTTTACAGAGTTTTGCTTACTCAAAAGCTTCCATTTTGACCCGTTTCAGGCAAAGAAATGACTTTAAACACACTCATTTTAGTTGACAATGTCATAATTCACATCCAACAGTCATTTAGAGTCAAAAGATTAAATGTTAAAATTTCATCCATATTGACCATTTTGGGATCGTTCGACGGGTCCGGAGTCATCGTTTTTCATCCGAAAATTGATTTTTTGGACTGTACCAAAAATGATTCAAAATGTCAATTGGATCATGCCTCATGTTGAATAACCACTTTTTAAACCCTCACAGTGACCAAAATTGCCATTTTTACAGAGTTTTGCTAACTCAAAAGCTTCAATTTTGACCCGTTTCAGGCACAGAAATGACTTTAAACACACTTATTTTAGTTGAAGAAGTCATAATTCACATCCAACAGTTATTTAGAGTCAAAAGATTAAATGTTGAAATTTCATCCATATTGACCATTTTGGGATCGTTCGACAGGTCCGGAGTCATCGTTTTTCATCCGAAAATTGATTTTTCGGACTGTACCAAAGATGATTCAAAATGTCAATTGGATCGTGCCTCATGTTGAATAACCACTTTTTAAACCCTCACAGTGACCAAAATTGCCATTTTTACAGAGTTTTGCTTACTCAAAAGCTTCCATTTTGACCCGTTTCAGGCACAGAAATGACTTTAAACACACTTATTCTAGTTGACAAAGTCATAATTCACATCCAACAGTCATTTAGAGTCAAAAGATTAAATGTTGAAATTTCATCCATATTGACCATTTTGGGATCGTTCGACAGGTCCGGAGTCATCGTTTTTCATCCGAAAATTGATTTTTCGGACTGTACCAAAAATGATTCAAAATGTCAATTGGATCGTGCCTCATGTTGAATAACCACTTTTAAAACCCTCACAGTGACCAAAATTGCCATTTTTACAGAGTTTTGCTTACTCAAAAGCTTCAATTTTGACCCGTTTCAGGCACAGAAATGACTTTAAACACACTTATTTTAGTTAACAAAGTCATAATTCACATCCAACAGTCATTTAGAGTCAAAAGATTAAATGTTGAAATTTCATCCATATTGACCATTTTGGGATCGTTTGACAGGTCCGGAGTCATCGTTTTTCATCCGAAAATTGATTTTTTGGACTGTACCAAAAATGATTCAAAATGTCAATTGGATCGTGCCACATGTTGAATAACCACTTTTTAAACCCTCACAGTGACAAAAATTGCCATTTTTACAGAGTTTTGCTTACTCAAAAGCTTCAATTTTGACCCGTTTCAGGCACAGAAATGACTTGAAACACACTTATTCTAGTTGACAAAGTCATAATTCACATCCAACAGTCATTTAGAGTCAAAAGATTAAATGTTAAAATGTCATCATTATAGAGCATTTTGGGATCGTTCGACAGGTCCGGAGTCATCGTTTTTCATCTGAAAATTGATTTTTTGGACTGTACCAAAAATGATTCAAAATGTCAATTGGATCATGCCTCATGTTGAATAACCACTTTTTAAACCCTCACAGTGACCAAAATTGCCATTTTTACAGAGTTTTGCTTACTCAAAAGCTTCAATTTTGACCCGTTACAGGCACAGAAATGACTTTAAACACACTTATTTTAGTTGACAAAGTCATAATTCACATCCAACAGTCATTTAGAGTCAAAAGATTAAATGTTAAAATGTCATCATTATAGACTATTTTGGGATCGTTCGACAGGTCCAGAGTCATCGTTTTTCATCTGAAAATTGATTTTTTGGACTGTACCAAAAATGATTCAAAATGTCAATTGGATCATGCCTCATGTTGAATAACCACTTTTTAAACCCTCACAGTGACCAAAATTGCCATTTTTACAGAGTTTTGCTTACTCAAAAGCTTCCATTTTGACCCGTTTCAGGCAAAGAAATGACTTTAAACACACTCATTTTAGTTGACAAAGTCATAATTCACATCCAACAGTCATTTAGAGTCAAAAGATTAAATGTTAAAATTTCATCCATATTGACCATTTTGGGATCGTTCGACAGGTCCGGAGTCATCGTTTTTCATCCGAAAATTGATTTTTTGGGCAGTACCAAAAATGATTCAAAATGTGAATTGGATCATGCCTCATGTTGAATAACCACTTTTTAAACCCTCACAGTGACCAAAATTGCCATTTTCACAGAGTTTTGCTTACTCAAAAGCTTCAATTTTGACCCGTTTCAGGCACAGAAATGACTTTAAACACACTTATTTTAGTTGACAAAGTCATAATTCACATCCAACAGTCATTTAGAGTCAAAAGATTAAATGTTGAAATTTCATCCATATTGACCATTTTGGGATCGTTCGACAGGTCCGGAGTCATCGTTTTTCATCCGAAAATTGATTTTTTGGACTGTACCAAAAATGATTCAAAATGTCAATTGGATCGTGCCACATGTTGAATAACCACTTTTTAAACCCTCACAGTGACAAAAATTGCCATTTTTACAGAGTTTTGCTTACTCAAAAGCTTCAATTTTGACCCGTTTCAGGCACAGAAATGACTTGAAACACACTTATTCTAGTTGACAAAGTCATAATTCACATCCAACAGTCATTTAGAGTCAAAAGATTAAATGTTAAAATGTCATCATTATAGAGCATTTTGGGATCGTTCGACAGGTCCGGAGTCATCGTTTTTCATCTGAAAATTGATTTTTTGGACTGTACCAAAAATGATTTAAAATGTCAATTGGATCGTGCCTCATGTTGAATAACCACTTTTTCAATCCTCACAGTGACCAAAATTGCCATTTTTACAGAGTTTTGCTTACTCAAAAGCTTCAATTTTGACCCGTTTCAGGCACAGAAATGACTTTAAACACACTTATTTTAGTTGACAAAGTCAAAATTCACATCCAACAGTCATTTAGAGTCAAAAGATTAAATGTTGAAATTTCATCCATATTGACCATTTTGGGATCGTTCGACAGGTCCGGAGTCATCGTTTTTCATCCGAAAATTGATTTTTTGGACTGTACCAAAAATGATTCAAAATGTCAATTGGATCGTGCCTCATGTTGAATAACCACTTTTTAAACCCTCACAGTGACAAAAATTGCCATTTTTACAGAGTTTTGCTTACTCAAAAGCTTCAATTTTGACCCGTTTCAGGCACAGAAATTACTTTAAACACACTTATTCTAGTTGACAAAGTCATAATTCACATCCAACAGTCATTTAGAGTCAAAAGATTAAATGTTAAAATGTCATCATTATAGACCATTTTGGGATCGTTCGACAGGTCCGGAGTCATCGTTTTTCATCCGAAAATTGATTTTTTGGACTGTACCAAAAATGATTCAAAATGTCAATTGGATCGTGCCTCATGTTGAATAACCACTTTTTAAACCCTCACAGTGACAAAAATTGCCATTTTTACAGAGTTTTGCTTACTCAAAAGCTTCAATTTTGACCCGTTTCAGGCACAGAAATGACTTTAAACACACTTATTTTAGTTAACAAAGTCATAATTCACATCCAACAGTCATTTAGAGTCAAAAGATTAAATGTTGAAATTTCATCCATATTGACCATTTTGGGATCGTTCGACAGGTCCGGAGTCATCGTTTTTCATCCGAAAATTGATTTTTTGGACTGTACCAAAAATGATTCAAAATGTCAATTGGGTCGTGCCTCATGTTGAATAACCACTTTTTAAACCCTCACAGTGACAAAAATTGCCATTTTTACAGAGTTTTGCTTACTCAAAAGCTTCAATTTTGACCCGTTTCAGGCACAGAAATTACTTTAAACACACTTATTCTAGTTGACAAAGTCATAATTCACATCCAACAGTCATTTAGAGTCAAAAGATTAAATGTTAAAATGTCATCATTGTAGACCATTTTGGGATCGTTCGACAGGTCCGGAGTCATCGTTTTTCATCCGAAAATTGATTTTTTGGACTGTACCAAAAATGATTCAAAATGTCAATTGGATCGTGCCTCATGTTGAATAACCACTTTTTAAACCCTCACAGTGACAAAAATTGCCATTTTTACAGAGTTTTGCTTACTCAAAAGCTTCAATTTTGACCCGTTTCAGGCACAGAAATGACTTTAAACACACTTATTTTAGTTAACAAAGTCATAATTCACATCCAACAGTCATTTAGAGTCAAAAGATTAAATGTTGAAATTTCATCCATATTGACCATTTTGGGATCGTTCGACAGGTCCGGAGTCATCGTTTTTCATCCGAAAATTGATTTTTTGGGCAGTACCAAAAATGATTCAAAATGTGAATTGGATCATGCCTCATGTTGAATAACCACTTTTTAAACCCTCACAGTGACCAAAATTGCCATTTTCACAGAGTTTTGCTTACTCAAAAGCTTCAATTTTGACCCGTTTCAGGCACAGAAATGACTTTAAACACACTTATTCTAGTTGACAAAGTCATAATTCACATCCAACAGTCATTTAGAGTCAAAAGATTAAATGTTAAAATGTCATCATTATAGACCATTTTGGGATCGTTCGACAGGTCCGGAGTCATCGTTTTTCATCCGAAAATTGATTTTTTGGACTGTACCAAAAATGATTCAAAATGTCAATTGGATCATGCCTCATGTTGAATAACCACTTTTTAAACCCTCACAGTGACCAAAATTGCCATTTTTACAGAGTTTTGCTTACTCAAAAGCTTCAATTTTGACCTGTTTCAGGCACAGAAATGACTTTAAACACACTTATTTTAGTTAACAAAGTCATAATTCACATCCAACAGTCATTTATAGTCAAGGGATTAAATGTTGAAATTTCATCATTATAGACCATTTTGGGATCGTTCGACAGGTCCGGAGTCATCGTTTTTCATCCGAAAATTGATTTTTTGGACTGTACCAAAAATGATTCAAAATGTCAATTGGATCATGCCTCATGTTGAATAACCACTTTTTAAACCCTCACAGTGACCAAAATTGCCATTTTTACAGAGTTTTGCTTACTCAAAAGCTTCCATTTTGACCCGTTTCAGGCACAGAAATGACTTTAAACACACTTATTTTAGTTGACAATGTCATAATTCACATCCAACAGTCATTTAGAGTCAAAAGATTAAATGTTAAAATTTCATCCATATTGACCATTTTGGGATCGTTTGACAGGTCCGGAGTCATCGTTTTTCATCCGAAAATTGATTTTTCGGACTGTACCAAAAATGATTCAAAATGTCAATTGGATCATGCCTCATGTTGAATAACCACTTTTTAAACCCTCACAGTGACCAAAATTGCCATTTTTACAGAGTTTTGCTTACTCAAAAGCTTCAATTTTGACCCGTTTCAGGCACAGAAATGACTTTAAACACACTTATTTTAGTTGACAAAGTCATAATTCACATCCAACAGTCATTTAGAGTCAAAAGATTAAATGTTAAAATGTCATCATTATAGACCATTTTGGGATCGTTCGACAGGTCCAGAGTCATCGTTTTTCATCTGAAAATTGATTTTTTGGACTGTACCAAAAATGATTCAAAATGTCAATTGGATCATGCCTCATGTTGAATAACCACTTTTTAAACCCTCACAGTGACCAAAATTGCCATTTTTACAGAGTTTTGCTTACTCAAAAGCTTCCATTTTGACCCGTTTCAGGCAAAGAAATGACTTTAAACACACTCATTTTAGTTGACAAAGTCATAATTCACATCCAACAGTCATTTAGAGTCAAAAGATTAAATGTTAAAATTTCATCCATATTGACCATTTTGGGATCGTTCGACAGGTCCGGAGTCATCGTTTTTCATCCGAAAATTGATTTTTTGGACTGTACCAAAAATGATTCAAAATGTCAATTGGATCATGCCTCATGTTGAATAACCACTTTTAAAACCCTCACAGTGACCAAAATTGCCATTTTTACAGAGTTTTGCTTACTCAAAAGCTTCAATTTTGACCCGTTTCAGGCACAGAAATGACTTTAAACACACTTATTTCAGTTAACAAAGTCATAATTCACATCCAACAGTCATTTAGAGTCAAAAGATTAAATGTTGAAATTTCATCCATATTGACCATTTTGGGATCATTCGACCGGTCCGGAGTCATCGTTTTTCATCCGAAAATTGATTTTTTGGGCAGTACCAAAAATGATTCAAAATGTGAATTGGATCATGCCTCATGTTGAATAACCACTTTTTAAACCCTCACAGTGACCAAAATTGCCATTTTTACAGAGTTTTGCTTACTCAAAAGCTTCAATTTTGACCCGTTTCAGGCACAGAAATGACTTTAAACACACTTATTTTAGTTGACAAAGTCATAATTCACATCCAACAGTCATTTATAGTCAAGAGATTAAATGTTGAAATTTTATCATTATAGACCATTTTGGGATCGTTCGACAGGTCCGGAGTCATCGTTTTTCATCCGAAAATTGATTTTTTGGACTGTACCAAAAATGATTCAAAATGTCAATTGGATCATGCCTCATGTTGAATAACCACTTTTTAAACCCTCACAGTGACCAAAATTGCCATTTTTACAGAGTTTTGCTTACTCAAAAGCTTCAATTTTGACCCGTTACAGGCACAGAAATGACTTTAAACACACTTATTTTAGTTGACAAAGTCATAATTCACATCCAACAGTCATTTAGAGTCAAAAGATTAAATGTTAAAATGTCATCATTATAGACTATTTTGGGATCGTTCGACAGGTCCAGAGTCATCGTTTTTCATTTGAAAATTGATTTTTTGGACTGTACCAAAAATGATTCAAAATGTCAATTGGATCATGCCTCATGTTGAATAACCACTTTTTAAACCCTCACAGTGACCAAAATTGCCATTTTTACAGAGTTTTGCTCACTCAAAAGCTTCAATTTTGACCCGTTTCAGGCACAGAAATGACTTTAAACACACTTATTTTAGTTGAAGAAGTCATAATTCACATCCAACAGTTATTTAGAGTCAAAAGATTAAATGTTGAAATTTCATCCATATTGACCATTTTGGGATCGTTCGACAGGTCCGGAGTCATTGTTTTTCATCCGAAAATTGATTTTTTGGACTGTACCAAAAATGATTCAAAATGTCAATTGGATCGTGCCACATGTTGAATAACCACTTTTTAAACCCTCACAGTGACAAAAATTGCCATTTTTACAGAGTTTTGCTTACTCAAAAGCTTCAATTTTGACCCGTTTCAGGCACAGAAATGACTTGAAACACACTTATTCTAGTTGACAAAGTCATAATTCACATCCAACAGTCATTTAGAGTCAAAAGATTAAATGTTAAAATGTCATCATTATAGAGCATTTTGGGATCGTTCGACAGGTCCGGAGTCATCGTTTTTCATCCGAAAATTGATTTTTTGGACTGTACCAAAAATGATTTAAAATGTCAATTGGATCGTGCCTCATGTTGAATAACCACTTTTTCAACCCTCACAGTGACCAAAATTGCCATTTTTACAGAGTTTTGCTTACTCAAAAGCTTCAATTTTGACCCGTTTCAGGCACAGAAATGACTTTAAACACACTTATTTTAGTTGACAAAGTCATAATTCACATCCAACAGTCATTTAGAGTCAAAAGATTAAATGTTGAAATTTCATCCATATAGACCATTTTGGGATCGTTCGACAGGTCCGGAGTCATCGTTTTTCATCCGAAAATTGATTTTTTGGACTGTACCAAAAATTATTCAAAATGTCAATTGGATCGTGCCTCATGTTGAATAACCACTTTTTAAACCCTCACAGTGACAACAATTGCCATTTTTACAGAGTTTTGCTTACTCAAAAGCTTCAATTTTGACCCGTTTCAGGCACAGAAATTACTTTAAACACACTTATTCTAGTTGACAAAGTCATAATTCACATCCAACAGTCATTTAGAGTCAAAAGATTAAATGTTAAAATGTCATCATTATAGACCATTTTGGGATCGTTCGACAGGTCCGGAGTCATCGTTTTTCATCCGAAAATTGATTTTTTGGACTGTACCAAAAATGATTCAAAATGTCAATCGGATCGTGCCTCATGTTGAATAACCACTTTTTAAACCCTCACAGTGACAAAAATTGCCATTTTTACAGAGTTTTGCTTACTCAAAAGCTTCAATTTTGACCCGTTTCAGGCACAGAAATGACTTTAAACACACTTATTTTAGTTAACAAAGTCATAATTCACATCCAACAGTCATTTAGAGTCAAAAGATTAAATGTTGAAATTTCATCCATATTGACCATTTTGGGATCGTTCGACAGGTCCGGAGTCATCGTTTTTCATCCGAAAATTGATTTTTTGGGCAGTACCAAAAATGATTCAAAATGTGAATTGGATCATGCCTCATGTTGAATAACCACTTTTTAAACCCTCACAGTGACCAAAATTGCCATTTTCACAGAGTTTTGCTTACTCAAAAGCTTCAATTTTGACCCGTTTCAGGCACAGAAATGACTTTAAACACACTTATTCTAGTTGACAAAGTCATAATTCACATCCAACAGTCATTTAGAGTCAAAAGATTAAATGTTAAAATGTCATCATTATAGACCATTTTGGGATCGTTCGACAGGTCCGGAGTCATCGTTTTTCATCCGAAAATTGATTTTTTGGACTGTACCAAAAATGATTCAAAATGTCAATTGGATCATGCCTCATGTTGAATAACCACTTTTTAAACCCTCACAGTGACCAAAATTGCCATTTTTACAGAGTTTTGCTCACTCAAAAGCTTCAATTTTGACCCGTTTCAGGCACAGAAATGACTTTAAACACACTTATTTTAGTTGAAGAAGTCATAATTCACATCCAACAGTTATTTAGAGTCAAAAGATTAAATGTTGAAATTTCATCCATATTGACCATTTTGGGATCGTTCGACAGGTCCGGAGTCATTGTTTTTCATCCGAAAATTGATTTTTTGGACTGTACCAAAAATGATTCAAAATGTCAATTGGATCGTGCCACATGTTGAATAACCACTTTTTAAACCCTCACAGTGACAAAAATTGCCATTTTTACAGAGTTTTGCTTACTCAAAAGCTTCAATTTTGACCCGTTTCAGGCACAGAAATGACTTGAAACACACTTATTCTAGTTGACAAAGTCATAATTCACATCCAACAGTCATTTAGAGTCAAAAGATTAAATGTTAAAATGTCATCATTATAGAGCATTTTGGGACCGTTCGACAGGTCCGGAGTCATCGTTTTTCATCCGAAAATTGATTTTTTGGACTGTACCAAAAATGATTTAAAATGTCAATTGGATCGTGCCTCATGTTGAATAACCACTTTTTCAACCCTCACAGTGACCAAAATTGCCATTTTTACAGAGTTTTGCTTACTCAAAAGCTTCAATTTTGACCCGTTTCAGGCACAGAAATGACTTTAAACACACTTATTTTAGTTGACAAAGTCATAATTCACATCCAACAGTCATTTAGAGTCAAAAGATTAAATGTTGAAATTTCATCCATATAGACCATTTTGGGATCGTTCGACAGGTCCGGAGTCATCGTTTTTCATCCGAAAATTGATTTTTTGGACTGTACCAAAAATTATTCAAAATGTCAATTGGATCGTGCCTCATGTTGAATAACCACTTTTTAAACCCTCACAGTGACAAAAATTGCCATTTTTACAGAGTTTTGCTTACTCAAAAGCTTCAATTTTGACCCGTTTCAGGCACAGAAATTACTTTAAACACACTTATTCTAGTTGACAAAGTCATAATTCACATCCAACAGTCATTTAGAGTCAAAAGATTAAATGTTAAAATGTCATCATTATAGACCATTTTGGGATCGTTCGACAGGTCCGGAGTCATCGTTTTTCATCCGAAAATTGATTTTTTGGACTGTACCAAAAATGATTCAAAATGTCAATCGGATCGTGCCTCATGTTGAATAACCACTTTTTAAACCCTCACAGTGACAAAAATTGCCATTTTTACAGAGTTTTGCTTACTCAAAAGCTTCAATTTTGACCCGTTTCAGGCACAGAAATGACTTTAAACACACTTATTTTAGTTAACAAAGTCATAATTCACATCCAACAGTCATTTAGAGTCAAAAGATTAAATGTTGAAATTTCATCCATATTGACCATTTTGGGATCGTTCGACAGGTCCGGAGTCATCGTTTTTCATCCGAAAATTGATTTTTTGGGCAGTACCAAAAATGATTCAAAATGTGAATTGGATCATGCCTCATGTTGAATAACCACTTTTTAAACCCTCACAGTGACCAAAATTGCCATTTTCACAGAGTTTTGCTTACTCAAAAGCTTCAATTTTGACCCGTTTCAGGGACAGAAATGACTTTAAACACACTTATTCTAGTTGACAAAGTCATAATTCACATCCAACAGTCATTTAGAGTCAAAAGATTAAATGTTAAAATGTCATCATTATAGACCATTTTGGGATCGTTCGACAGGTCCGGAGTCATCGTTTTTCATCCGAAAATTGATTTTTTGGACTGTACCAAAAATGATTCAAAATGTCAATTGGATCATGCCTCATGTTGAATAACCACTTTTTAAACCCTCACAGTGACCAAAATTGCCATTTTTACAGAGTTTTGCTTACTCAAAAGCTTCAATTTTGACCTGTTTCAGGCACAGAAATGACTTTAAACACACTTATTTTAGTTAACAAAGTCATAATTCACATCCAACAGTCATTTATAGTCAAGAGATTAAATGTTGAAATTTCATCATTATAGACCATTTTGGGATCGTTCGACAGGTCCGGAGTCATCGTTTTTCATCCGAAAATTGATTTTTTGGACTGTACCAAAAATGATTCAAAATGTCAATTGGATCATGCCTCATGTTGAATAACCACTTTTTAAACCCTCACAGTGACCAAAATTGCCATTTTTACAGAGTTTTGCTTACTCAAAAGCTTCCATTTTGACCCGTTTCAGGCACAGAAATGACTTTAAACACACTTATTCTAGTTGACAAAGTCATAATTCACATCCAACAGTCATTTAGAGTCAAAAGATTAAATGTTGAAATTTCATCCATATTGACCATTTTGGGATCGTTCGACAGGTCCGGAGTCATCGTTTTTCATCCGAAAATTGATTTTTTGGACTGTACCAAAAATGATTCAAAATGTCAATTGGATCGTGCCTCATGTTGAATAACCACTTTTAAAACCCTCACAGTGACCAAAATTGCCATTTTTACAGAGTTTTGCTTACTCAAAAGCTTCCATTTTGACCTGTTTCAGGCAAAGAAATGACTTTAAACACACTCATTTTAGTTGACAAAGTCATAATTCACATCCAACAGTCATTTAGAGTCAAAAGATTAAATGTTAAAATTTCATCCATATTGACCATTTTGGGATCGTTCGACAGGTCCGGAGTCATCGTTTTTCATCCGAAAATTGATTTTTTGGACTGTACCAAAAATGATTCAAAATGTCAATTGGATCATGCCTCATGTTGAATAACCACTTTTTAAACCCTCACAGTGACCAAAATTGCCATTTTTACAGAGTTTTGCTAACTCAAAAGCTTCAATTTTGACCCGTTTCAGGCACAGAAATGACTTTAAACACACTTATTTTAGTTGAAGAAGTCATAATTCACATCCAACAGTTATTTAGAGTCAAAAGATTAAATGTTGAAATTTCATCCATATTGACCATTTTGGGATCGTTCGACAGGTCCGGAGTCATCGTTTTTCATCCGAAAATTGATTTTTCGGACTGTACCAAAGATGATTCAAAATGTCAATTGGATCGTGCCTCATGTTGAATAACCACTTTTAAAACCCTCACAGTGACCAAAATTGCCATTTTTACAGAGTTTTGCTTACTCAAAAGCTTCAATTTTGACCCGTTTCAGGCACAGAAATGACTTTAAACACACTTATTTTAGTTAACAAAGTCATAATTCACATCCAACAGTCATTTAGAGTCAAAAGATTAAATGTTGAAATTTCATCATTATAGACCATTTTGGGATCGTTCGACAGGTCCGGAGTCATCGTTTTTCATCCGAAAATTGATTTTTTGGACTGTACCAAAAATGATTCAAAATGTCAATTGGATCATGCCTCATGTTGAATAACCACTTTTTAAACCCTCACAGTGACCAAAATTGCCATTTTTACAGAGTTTTGCTTACTCAAAAGCTTCCATTTTGACCTGTTTCGGCAAAGAAATGACTTTAAACACACTCATTTTAGTTGACAAAGTCATAATTCACATCCAACAGTCATTTAGAGTCAAAAGATTAAATGTTAAAATTTCATCCATATTGACCATTTTGGGATCGTTCGACAGGTCCGGAGTCATCGTTTTTCATCCGAAAATTGATTTTGTGGACTGTACCAAAAATGATTCAAAATGTCAATTGGATCATGCCTCATGTTGAATAACCACTTTTTAAACCCTCACAGTGACCAAAATTGCCATTTTTACAGAGTTTTGCTAACTCAAAAGCTTCAATTTTGACCCGTTTCAGGCACAGAAATGACTTTAAACACACTTATTTTAGTTGAAGAAGTCATAATTCACATCCAACAGTTATTTAGAGTCAAAAGATTAAATGTTGAAATTTCATCCATATTGACCATTTTGGGATCGTTCGACAGGTCCGGAGTCATCGTTTTTCATCCGAAAATTGATTTTTCGGACTGTACCAAAGATGATTCAAAATGTCAATTGGATCGTGCCTCATGTTGAATAACCACTTTTTAAACCCTCACAGTGACCAAAATTGCCATTTTTACAGAGTTTTGCTTACTCAAAAGCTTCCATTTTGACCCGTTTCAGGCACAGAAATGACTTTAAACACACTTATTCTAGTTGACAAAGTCATAATTCACATCCAACAGTCATTTAGAGTCAAAAGATTAAATGTTGAAATTTCATCCATATTGACCATTTTGGGATCGTTCGACAGGTCCGGAGTCATCGTTTTTCATCCGAAAATTGATTTTTTGGACTGTACCAAAAATGATTCAAAATGTGAATTGGATCATGCCTCATGTTGAATAACCACTTTTTAAACCCTCACAGTGACCAAAATTGCCATTTTTACAGAGTTTTGCTTACTCAAAAGCTTCAATTTTGACCCGTTTCAGGCACAGAAATGACTTTAAACACACTTATTTTAGTTGACAAAGTCATAATTCACATCCAACAGTCATTTAGAGTCAAAAGATTAAATGTTGAAATTTCATCCATATTGACCATTTTGGGATCGTTCGACAGGTCCGGAGTCATCGTTTTTCATCCGAAAATTGATTTTTTGGACTGTACCAAAAATGATTCAAAATGTCAATTGGATCATGCCTCATGTTGAATAACCACTTTTTAAACCCTCACAGTGACCAAAATTGCCATTTTTACAGAGTTTTGCTTACTCAAAAGCTTCAATTTTGACCTGTTTCAGGCACAGAAATGACTTTAAACACACTTATTTTAGTTAACAAAGTCATAATTCACATCCAACAGTCATTTATAGTCAAGAGATTAAATGTTGAAATTTCATAATTATAGACCATTTTGGGATCGTTCGACAGGTCCGGAGTCATCGTTTTTCATCCGAAAATTGATTTTTTGGACTGTACCAAAAATGATTCAAAATGTCAATTGGATCATGCCTCATGTTGAATAACCACTTTTTAAACCCTCACAGTGACCAAAATTGCCATTTTTACAGAGTTTTGCTTACTCAAACGCTTCCATTTTGACCCGTTTCAGGCACAGAAATGACTTTAAACACACTTATTTTAGTTGACAATGTCATAATTCACATCCAACAGTCATTTAGAGTCAAAAGATTAAATGTTAAAATTTCATCCATATTGACCATTTTGGGATCGTTTGACAGGTCCGGAGTCATCGTTTTTCATCCGAAAATTGATTTTTTGGACTGTACCAAAAATGATTCAAAATGTCAATTGGATCATGCCTCATGTTGAATAACCACTTTTTAAACCCTCACAGTGACCAAAATTGCCATTTTTACAGAGTTTTGCTTACTCAAAAGCTTCCATTTTGACCCGTTTCAGGCAAAGAAATGACTTTAAACACACTCATTTTAGTTGACAAAGTCATAATTCACATCCAACAGTCATTTAGAGTCAAAAGATTAAATGTTAAAATTTCATCCATATTGACCATTTTGGGATCGTTCAACAGGTCCGGAGTCATCGTTTTTCATCCGAAAATTGATTTTTCGGACTGTACCAAAAATGATTCAAAATGTCAATTGGATCATGCCTCATGTTGAATAACCACTTTTTAAACCCTCACAGTGACCAAAATTGCCATTTTTACAGAGTTTTGCTTACTCAAACGCTTCCATTTTGACCCGTTTCAGGCACAGAAATGACTTTAAACACACTTATTTTAGTTGACAATGTCATAATTCACATCCAACAGTCATTTAGAGTCAAAAGATTAAATGTTAAAATTTCATCCATATTGACCATTTTGGGATCGTTTGACAGGTCCGGAGTCATCGTTTTTCATCCGAAAATTGATTTTTTGGACTGTACCAAAAATGATTCAAAATGTCAATTGGATCATGCCTCATGTTGAATAACCACTTTTTAAACCCTCACAGTGACCAAAATTGCCATTTTTACAGAGTTTTGCTTACTCAAAAGCTTCAATTTTGACCCGTTTCAGGCACAGAAATGACTTTAAACACACTTATTTTAGTTGACAAAGTCATAATTCACATCCAACAGTCATTTAGAGTCAAAAGATTAAATGTTAAAATGTCATCATTATAGACCATTTTGGGATCGTTCGACAGGTCCAGAGTCATCGTTTTTCATCTGAAAATTGATTTTTTGGACTGTACCAAAAATGATTCAAAATGTCAATTGGATCATGCCTCATGTTGAATAACCACTTTTTAAACCCTCACAGTGACCAAAATTGCCATTTTTACAGAGTTTTGCTTACTCAAAAGCTTCCATTTTGACCCGTTTCAAGCAAAGAAATGACTTTAAACACACTCATTTTAGTTGACAAAGTCATAATTCACATCCAACAGTCATTTAGAGTCAAAAGATTAAATGTTGAAATTTCATCCATATTGACCATTTTGGGATCGTTCGACAGGGACTGTACCAAAAATGATTCAAAATGTCAATTGGATCGTGCCTCATGTTGAATAACCACTTTTAAAACCCTCACAGTGACCAAAATTGCCATTTTTACAGAGTTTTGCTTACTCAAAAGCTTCCATTTTGACCTGTTTCAGGCAAAGAAATGACTTTAAACACACTCATTTTAGTTGACAAAGTCATAATTCACATCCAACAGTCATTTAGAGTCAAAAGATTAAATGTTAAAATGTCATCCATATTGACCATTTTGGGATCGTTCGACAGGTCCGGAGTCATCGTTTTTCATCCGAAAATTGATTTTTTGGACTGTACCAAAAATGATTCAAAATGTCAATTGGATCATGCCTCATGTTGAATAACCACTTTTTAAACCCTCACAGTGACCAAAATTGCCATTTTTACAGAGTTTTGCTAACTCAAAAGCTTCAATTTTGACCCGTTTCAGGCACAGAAATGACTTTAAACACACTTATTTTAGTTGAAGAAGTCATAATTCACATCCAACAGTTATTTAGAGTCAAAAGATTAAATGTTGAAATTTCATCCATATTGACCATTTTGGGATCGTTCGACAGGTCCGGAGTCATCGTTTTTCATCCGAAAATTGATTTTTCGGACTGTACCAAAGATGATTCAAAATGTCAATTGGATCGTGCCTCATGTTGAATAACCACTTTTTAAACCCTCACAGTGACCAAAATTGCCATTTTTACAGAGTTTTGCTTACTCAAAAGCTTCCATTTTGACCCGTTTCAGGCACAGAAATGACTTTAAACACACTTATTCTAGTTGACAAAGTCATAATTCACATCCAACAGTCATTTAGAGTCAAAAGATTAAATGTTGAAATTTCATCCATATTGACCATTTTGGGATCGTTCGACAGGTCCGGAGTCATCGTTTTTCATCCGAAAATTGATTTTTTGGACTGTACCAAAAATGATTCAAAATGTCAATTGGATCGTGCCTCATGTTGAATAACCACTTTTAAAACCCTCACAGTGACCAAAATTGCCATTTTTACAGAGTTTTGCTTACTCAAAAGCTTCAATTTTGACCCGTTTCAGGCACAGAAATGACTTTAAACACACTTATTTTAGTTAACAAAGTCATAATTCACATCCAACAGTCATTTAGAGTCAAAAGATTAAATGTTGAAATTTCATCATTATAGACCATTTTGGGATCGTTCGACAGGTCCGGAGTCATCGTTTTTCATCCGAAAATTGATTTTTTGGACTGTACCAAAAATGATTCAAAATGTCAATTGGATCATGCCTCATGGTAAATAACCACTTTTTAAACCCTCACAGTGACCAAAATTGCCATTTTTACAGAGTTTTGCTTACTCAAAAGCTTCCATTTTGACCCGTTTCAGGCACAGAAATGACTTTAAACACACTTATTCTAGTTGACAAAGTCATAATTCACATCCAACAGTCATTTAGAGTCAAAAGATTAAATGTTGAAATTTCATCCATATTGACCATTTTGGGATCGTTCGACAGGTCCGGAGTCATCGTTTTTCATCCGAAAATTGATTTTTCGGACTGTACCAAAAATGATTCAAAATGTCAATTGGATCGTGCCTCATGTTGAATAACCACTTTTAAAACCCTCACAGTGACCAAAATTGCCATTTTTACAGAGTTTTGCTTACTCAAAAGCTTCAATTTTGACCCGTTTCAGGCACAGAAATGACTTTAAACACACTTATTTTAGTTAACAAAGTCATAATTCACATCCAACAGTCATTTAGAGTCAAAAGATTAAATGTTGAAATTTCATCCATATTGACCATTTTGGGATCGTTCGACAGGTCCGGAGTCATCGTTTTTCATCCGAAAATTGATTTTTTGGACTGTACCAAAAATGATTCAAAATGTCAATTGGATCATGCCTCATGTTGAATAACCACTTTTTAAACCCTCACAGTGACCAAAATTGCCATTTTTACAGAGTTTTGCTTACTCAAAAGCTTCAATTTTGACCCGTTTCAGGCACAGAAATGACTTTAAACACACTTATTTTAGTTGACAAAGTCATAATTCACATCCAACAGTCATTTAGAGTCAAAAGATTAAATGTTAAAATGTCATCATTATAGACCATTTTGGGATCGTTCGACAGGTCCAGAGTCATCGTTTTTCATCTGAAAATTGATTTTTTGGACTGTACCAAAAATGATTCAAAATGTCAATTGGATCATGCCTCATGTTGAATAACCACTTTTTAAACCCTCACAGTGACCAAAATTGCCATTTTTACAGAGTTTTGCTTACTCAAAAGCTTCCATTTTGACCCGTTTCAGGCAAAGAAATGACTTTAAACACACTCATTTTAGTTGACAAAGTCATAATTCACATCCAACAGTCATTTAGAGTCAAAAGATTAAATGTTAAAATTTCATCCATATTGACCATTTTGGGATCGTTCGACAGGTCCGGAGTCATCGTTTTTCATCCGAAAATTGATTTTTCGGACTGTACCAAAAATGATTCAAAATGTCAATTGGATCATGCCTCATGTTGAATAACCACTTTTTAAACCCTCACAGTGACCAAAATTGCCATTTTTACAGAGTTTTGCTTACTCAAAAGCTTCCATTTTGACCTGTTTCAGGCAAAGAAATGACTTTAAACACACTTATTTTAGTTGACAAAGTCATAATTCACATCCAACAGTCATTTAGAGTCAAAAGATTAAATGTTAAAATTTCATCCATATTGACCATTTTGGGATCGTTTGACAGGTCCGGAGTCATCGTTTTTCATCCGAAAATTGATTTTTTGGACTGTACCAAAAATGATTCAAAATGTCAATTGGATCATGCCTCATGTTGAATAACCACTTTTTAAACCCTCACAGTGACCAAAATTGCCATTTTTACAGAGTTTTGCTAACTCAAAAGCTTCAATTTTGACCCGTTTCAGGCACAGAAATGACTTTAAACACACTTATTTTAGTTGAAGAAGTCATAATTCACATCCAACAGTTATTTAGAGTCAAAAGATTAAATGTTGAAATTTCATCCATATTGACCATTTTGGGATCGTTCGACAGGTCCGGAGTCATCGTTTTTCATCCGAAAATTGATTTTTCGGACTGTACCAAAGATGATTCAAAATGTCAATTGGATCGTGCCTCATGTTGAATAACCACTTTTTAAACCCTCACAGTGACCAAAATTGCCATTTTTACAGAGTTTTGCTTACTCAAAAGCTTCCATTTTGACCCGTTTCAGGCACAGAAATGACTTTAAACACACTTATTCTAGTTGACAAAGTCATAATTCACATCCAACAGTCATTTAGAGTCAAAAGATTAAATGTTGAAATTTCATCCATATTGACCATTTTGGGATCGTTCGACAGGTCCGGAGTCATCGTTTTTCATCCGAAAATTGATTTTTTGGACTGTACCAAAAATGATTCAAAATGTCAATTGGATCGTGCCTCATGTTGAATAACCACTTTTAAAACCCTCACAGTGACCAAAATTGCCATTTTTACAGAGTTTTGCTTACTCAAAAGCTTCAATTTTGACCCGTTTCAGGCACAGAAATGACTTTAAACACACTTATTTTAGTTAACAAAGTCATAATTCACATCCAACAGTCATTTAGAGTCAAAAGATTAAATGTTGAAATTTCATCATTATAGACCATTTTGGGATCGTTCGACAGGTCCGGAGTCATCGTTTTTCATCCGAAAATTGATTTTTTGGACTGTACCAAAAATGATTCAAAATGTCAATTGGATCATGCCTCATGGTAAATAACCACTTTTTAAACCCTCACAGTGACCAAAATTGCCATTTTTACAGAGTTTTGCTTACTCAAAAGCTTCCATTTTGACCCGTTTCAGGCACAGAAATGACTTTAAACACACTTATTCTAGTTGACAAAGTCATAATTCACATCCAACAGTCATTTAGAGTCAAAAGATTAAATGTTGAAATTTCATCCATATTGACCATTTTGGGATCGTTCGACAGGTCCGGAGTCATCGTTTTTCATCCGAAAATTGATTTTTCGGACTGTACCAAAAATGATTCAAAATGTCAATTGGATCGTGCCTCATGTTGAATAACCACTTTTAAAACCCTCACAGTGACCAAAATTGCCATTTTTACAGAGTTTTGCTTACTCAAAAGCTTCAATTTTGACCCGTTTCAGGCACAGAAATGACTTTAAACACACTTATTTTAGTTAACAAAGTCATAATTCACATCCAACAGTCATTTAGAGTCAAAAGATTAAATGTTGAAATTTCATCCATATTGACCATTTTGGGATCGTTCGACAGGTCCGGAGTCATCGTTTTTCATCCGAAAATTGATTTTTTGGACTGTACCAAAAATGATTCAAAATGTCAATTGGATCATGCCTCATGTTGAATAACCACTTTTTAAACCCTCACAGTGACCAAAATTGCCATTTTTACAGAGTTTTGCTTACTCAAAAGCTTCAATTTTGACCCGTTTCAGGCACAGAAATGACTTTAAACACACTTATTTTAGTTGACAAAGTCATAATTCACATCCAACAGTCATTTAGAGTCAAAAGATTAAATGTTAAAATGTCATCATTATAGACCATTTTGGGATCGTTCGACAGGTCCAGAGTCATCGTTTTTCATCTGAAAATTGATTTTTTGGACTGTACCAAAAATGATTCAAAATGTCAATTGGATCATGCCTCATGTTGAATAACCACTTTTTAAACCCTCACAGTGACCAAAATTGCCATTTTTACAGAGTTTTGCTTACTCAAAAGCTTCCATTTTGACCCGTTTCAGGCAAAGAAATGACTTTAAACACACTCATTTTAGTTGACAAAGTCATAATTCACATCCAACAGTCATTTAGAGTCAAAAGATTAAATGTTAAAATTTCATCCATATTGACCATTTTGGGATCGTTCGACAGGTCCGGAGTCATCGTTTTTCATCCGAAAATTGATTTTTCGGACTGTACCAAAAATGATTCAAAATGTCAATTGGATCATGCCTCATGTTGAATAACCACTTTTTAAACCCTCACAGTGACCAAAATTGCCATTTTTACAGAGTTTTGCTTACTCAAACGCTTCCATTTTGACCCGTTTCAGGCACAGAAATGACTTTAAACACACTTATTTTAGTTGACAATGTCATAATTCACATCCAACAGTCATTTAGAGTCAAAAGATTAAATGTTAAAATTTCATCCATATTGACCATTTTGGGATCGTTTGACAGGTCCGGAGTCATCGTTTTTCATCCGAAAATTGATTTTTTGGACTGTACCAAAAATGATTCAAAATGTCAATTGGATCATGCCTCATGTTAAATAACCACTTTTTAAACCCTCACAGTGACCAAAATTGCCATTTTTACAGAGTTTTGCTTACTCAAAAGCTTCAATTTTGACCCGTTTCAGGCACAGAAATGACTTTAAACACACTTATTTTAGTTGACAAAGTCATAATTCACATCCAACAGTCATTTAGAGTCAAAAGATTAAATGTTAAAATGTCATCATTATAGACCATTTTGGGATCGTTCGACAGGTCCAGAGTCATCGTTTTTCATCTGAAAATTGATTTTTTGGACTGTACCAAAAATGATTCAAAATGTCAATTGGATCATGCCTCATGTTGAATAACCACTTTTTAAACCCTCACAGTGACCAAAATTGCCATTTTTACAGAGTTTTGCTTACTCAAAAGCTTCCATTTTGACCCGTTTCAGGCAAAGAAATGACTTTAAACACACTCATTTTAGTTGACAAAGTCATAATTCACATCCAACAGTCATTTAGAGTCAAAAGATTAAATGTTAAAATTTCATCCATATTGACCATTTTGGGATCGTTCGACAGGTCCGGAGTCATCGTTTTTCATCCGAAAATTGATTTTTTGGACTGTACCAAAAATGATTCAAAATGTCAATTGGATCATGCCTCATGTTGAATAACCACTTTTTAAACCCTCACAGTGACCAAAATTGCCATTTTTACAGAGTTTTGCTAACTCAAAAGCTTCAATTTTGACCCGTTTCAGGCACAGAAATGACTTTAAACACACTTATTTTAGTTGAAGAAGTCATAATTCACATCCAACAGTTATTTAGAGTCAAAAGATTAAATGTTGAAATTTCATCCATATTGACCATTTTGGGATCGTTCGACAGGTCCGGAGTCATAGTTTTTCATCCGAAAATTGATTTTTCGGACTGTACCAAAGATGATTCAAAATGTCAATTGGATCGTGCCTCATGTTGAATAACCACTTTTTAAACCCTCACAGTGACCAAAATTGCCATTTTTACAGAGTTTTGCTTACTCAAAAGCTTCCATTTTGACCCGTTTCAGGCACAGAAATGACTTTAAACACACTTATTCTAGTTGACAAAGTCATAATTCACATCCAACAGTCATTTAGAGTCAAAAGATTAAATGTTGAAATTTCATCCATATTGACCATTTTGGGATCGTTCGACAGGTCCGGAGTCGTTTTTCATCCGAAAATTGATTTTTTGGACTGTACCAAAAATGATTCAAAATGTCAATTGGATCGTGCCTCATGTTGAATAACCACTTTTAAAACCCTCACAGTGACCAAAATTGCCATTTTTACAGAGTTTTGCTTACTCAAAAGCTTCAATTTTGACCCGTTTCAGGCACAGAAATGACTTTAAACACACTTATTTTAGTTAACAAAGTCATAATTCACATCCAACAGTCATTTAGAGTCAAAAGATTAAATGTTGAAATTTCATCATTATAGACCATTTTGGGATCGTTCGACAGGTCCGGAGTCATCGTTTTTCATCCGAAAATTGATTTTTTGGACTGTACCAAAAATGATTCAAAATGTCAATTGGATCATGCCTCATGGTAAATAACCACTTTTTAAACCCTCACAGTGACCAAAATTGCCATTTTTACAGAGTTTTGCTTACTCAAAAGCTTCCATTTTGACCCGTTTCAGGCACAGAAATGACTTTAAACACACTTATTCTAGTTGACAAAGTCATAATTCACATCCAACAGTCATTTAGAGTCAAAAGATTAAATGTTGAAATTTCATCCATATTGACCATTTTGGGATCGTTCGACAGGTCCGGAGTCATCGTTTTTCATCCGAAAATTGATTTTTCGGACTGTACCAAAAATGATTCAAAATGTCAATTGGATCGTGCCTCATGTTGAATAACCACTTTTAAAACCCTCACAGTGACCAAAATTGCCATTTTTACAGAGTTTTGCTTACTCAAAAGCTTCAATTTTGACCCGTTTCAGGCACAGAAATGACTTTAAACACACTTATTTTAGTTAACAAAGTCATAATTCACATCCAACAGTCATTTAGAGTCAAAAGATTAAATGTTGAAATTTCATCCATATTGACCATTTTGGGATCGTTCGACAGGTCCGGAGTCATCGTTTTTCATCCGAAAATTGATTTTTTGGACTGTACCAAAAATGATTCAAAATGTCAATTGGATCATGCCTCATGTTGAATAACCACTTTTTAAACCCTCACAGTGACCAAAATTGCCATTTTTACAGAGTTTTGCTTACTCAAAAGCTTCAATTTTGACCCGTTTCAGGCACAGAAATGACTTTAAACACACTTATTTTAGTTGACAAAGTCATAATTCACATCCAACAGTCATTTAGAGTCAAAAGATTAAATGTTAAAATGTCATCATTATAGACCATTTTGGGATCGTTCGACAGGTCCAGAGTCATCGTTTTTCATCTGAAAATTGATTTTTTGGACTGTACCAAAAATGATTCAAAATGTCAATTGGATCATGCCTCATGTTGAATAACCACTTTTTAAACCCCCACAGTGACCAAAATTGCCATTTTTACAGAGTTTTGCTTACTCAAAAGCTTCCATTTTGACCCGTTTCAGGCAAAGAAATGACTTTAAACACACTCATTTTAGTTGACAAAGTCATAATTCACATCCAACAGTCATTTAGAGTCAAAAGATTAAATGTTAAAATTTCATCCATATTGACCATTTTGGGATCGTTCGACAGGTCCAGAGTCATCGTTTTTCATCCGAAAATTGATTTTTCGGACTGTACCAAAAATGATTCAAAATGTCAATTGGATCATGCCTCATGTTGAATAACCACTTTTTAAACCCTCACAGTGACCAAAATTGCCATTTTTACAGAGTTTTGCTTACTCAAACGCTTCCATTTTGACCCGTTTCAGGCACAGAAATGACTTTAAACACACTTATTTTAGTTGACAATGTCATAATTCACATCCAACAGTCATTTAGAGTCAAAAGATTAAATGTTAAAATTTCATCCATATTGACCATTTTGGGATCGTTCGACAGGTCCGGAGTCATCGTTTTTCATCCGAAAATTGATTTTTCGGACTGTACCAAAAATGATTCAAAATGTCAATTGGATCATGCCTCATGTTGAATAACCACTTTTTAAACCCTCACAGTGACCAAAATTGCCATTTTTACAGAGTTTTGCTTACTCAAACGCTTCCATTTTGACCCGTTTCAGGCACAGAAATGACTTTAAACACACTTATTTTAGTTGACAATGTCATAATTCACATCCAACAGTCATTTAGAGTCAAAAGATTAAATGTTAAAATTTCATCCATATTGACCATTTTGGGATCGTTTGACAGGTCCGGAGTCATCGTTTTTCATCCGAAAATTGATTTTTTGGACTGTACCAAAAATGATTCAAAATGTCAATTGGATCATGCCTCATGTTGAATAACCACTTTTTAAACCCTCACAGTGACCAAAATTGCCATTTTTACAGAGTTTTGCTTACTCAAAAGCTTCAATTTTGACCCGTTTCAGGCACAGAAATGACTTTAAACACACTTATTTTAGTTGACAAAGTCATAATTCACATCCAACAGTCATTTAGAGTCAAAAGATTAAATGTTAAAATGTCATCATTATAGACCATTTTGGGATCGTTCGACAGGTCCAGAGTCATCGTTTTTCATCTGAAAATTGATTTTTTGGACTGTACCAAAAATGATTCAAAATGTCAATTGGATCATGCCTCATGTTGAATAACCACTTTTTAAACCCTCACAGTGACCAAAATTGCCATTTTTACAGAGTTTTGCTTACTCAAAAGCTTCCATTTTGACCCGTTTCAGGCAAAGAAATGACTTTAAACACACTCATTTTAGTTGACAAAGTCATAATTCACATCCAACAGTCATTTAGAGTCAAAAGATTAAATGTTGAAATTTCATCCATATTGACCATTTTGGGATCGTTCGACAGGTCCGGAGTCATCGTTTTTCATCCGAAAATTGATTTTTTGGACTGTACCAAAAATGATTCAAAATGTCAATTGGATCGTGCCTCATGTTGAATAACCACTTTTAAAACCCTCACAGTGACCAAAATTGCCATTTTTACAGAGTTTTGCTTACTCAAAAGCTTCCATTTTGACCTGTTTCAGGCAAAGAAATGACTTTAAACACACTCATTTTAGTTGACAAAGTCATAATTCACATCCAACAGTCATTTAGAGTCAAAAGATTAAATGTTAAAATTTCATCCATATTGACCATTTTGGGATCGTTCGACAGGTCCGGAGTCATCGTTTTTCATCCGAAAATTGATTTTTTGGACTGTACCAAAAATGATTCAAAATGTCAATTGGATCATGCCTCATGTTGAATAACCACTTTTTAAACCCTCACAGTGACCAAAATTGCCATTTTTACAGAGTTTTGCTAACTCAAAAGCTTCAATTTTGACCCGTTTCAGGCACAGAAATGACTTTAAACACACTTATTTTAGTTGAAGAAGTCATAATTCACATCCAACAGTTATTTAGAGTCAAAAGATTAAATGTTGAAATTTCATCCATATTGACCATTTTGGGATCGTTCGACAGGTCCGGAGTCATCGTTTTTCATCCGAAAATTGATTTTTCGGACTGTACCAAAGATGATTCAAAATGTCAATTGGATCGTGCCTCATGTTGAATAACCACTTTTTAAACCCTCACAGTGACCAAAATTGCCATTTTTACAGAGTTTTGCTTACTCAAAAGCTTCCATTTTGACCCGTTTCAGGCACAGAAATGACTTTAAACACACTTATTCTAGTTGACAAAGTCATAATTCACATCCAACAGTCATTTAGAGTCAAAAGATTAAATGTTGAAATTTCATCCATATTGACCATTTTGGGATCGTTCGACAGGTCCGGAGTCATCGTTTTTCATCCGAAAATTGATTTTTTGGACTGTACCAAAAATGATTCAAAATGTCAATTGGATCGTGCCTCATGTTGAATAACCACTTTTAAAACCCTCACAGTGACCAAAATTGCCATTTTTACAGAGTTTTGCTTACTCAAAAGCTTCAATTTTGACCCGTTTCAGGCACAGAAATGACTTTAAACACACTTATTTTAGTTAACAAAGTCATAATTCACATCCAACAGTCATTTAGAGTCAAAAGATTAAATGTTGAAATTTCATCATTATAGACCATTTTGGGATCGTTCGACAGGTCCGGAGTCATCGTTTTTCATCCGAAAATTGATTTTTTGGACTGTACCAAAAATGATTCAAAATGTCAATTGGATCATGCCTCATGTTAAATAACCACTTTTTAAACCCTCACAGTGACCAAAATTGCCATTTTTACAGAGTTTTGCTTACTCAAAAGCTTCCATTTTGACCCGTTTCAGGCACAGAAATGACTTTAAACACACTTATTCTAGTTGACAAAGTCATAATTCACATCCAACATTCATTTAGAGTCAAAAGATTAAATGTTGAAATTTCATCCATATTGACCATTTTGGGATCGTTCGACAGGTCCGGAGTCATCGTTTTTCATCCGAAAATTGATTTTTCGGACTGTACCAAAAATGATTCAAAATGTCAATTGGATCGTGCCTCATGTTGAATAACCACTTTTAAAACCCTCACAGTGACCAAAATTGCCATTTTTACAGAGTTTTGCTTACTCAAAAGCTTCAATTTTGACCCGTTTCAGGCACAGAAATGACTTTAAACACACTTATTTTAGTTAACAAAGTCATAATTCACATCCAACAGTCATTTAGAGTCAAAAGATTAAATGTTGAAATTTCATCCATGTTGACCATTTTGGGATCGTTCGACAGGTCCGGAGTCATCGTTTTTCATCCGAAAATTGATTTTTTGGGCAGTACCAAAAATGATTCAAAATGTGAATTGGATCATGCCTCATGTTGAATAACCACTTTTTAAACCCTCACAGTGACCAAAATTGCCATTTTTACAGAGTTTTGCTTACTCAAAAGCTTCAATTTTGACCCGTTTCAGGCACAGAAATGACTTTAAACACACTTATTTTAGTTGACAAAGTCATAATTCACATCCAACAGTCATTTAGAGTCAAAAGATTAAATGTTGAAATTTCATCCATATTGACCATTTTGGGATCGTTCGACAGGTCCGGAGTCATCGTTTTTCATCCGAAAATTGATTTTTTGGACTGTACCAAAAATGATTCAAAATGTCAATTGGATCATGCCTCATGTTGAATAACCACTTTTTAAACCCTCACAGTGACCAAAATTGCCATTTTTACAGAGTTTTGCTTACTCAAAAGCTTCAATTTTGACCTGTTTCAGGCACAGAAATGACTTTAAACACACTTATTTTAGTTAACAAAGTCATAATTCACATCCAACAGTCATTTATAGTCAAGAGATTAAATGTTGAAATTTCATAATTATAGACCATTTTGGGATCGTTCGACAGGTCCGGAGTCATCGTTTTTCATCCGAAAATTGATTTTTTGGACTGTACCAAAAATGATTCAAAATGTCAATTGGATCATGCCTCATGTTGAATAACCACTTTTTAAACCCTCACAGTGACCAAAATTGCCATTTTTACAGAGTTTTGCTTACTCAAACGCTTCCATTTTGACCCGTTTCAGGCACAGAAATGACTTTAAACACACTTATTTTAGTTGACAATGTCATAATTCACATCCAACAGTCATTTAGAGTCAAAAGATTAAATGTTAAAATTTCATCCATATTGACCATTTTGGGATCGTTTGACAGGTCCGGAGTCATCGTTTTTCATCCGAAAATTGATTTTTTGGACTGTACCAAAAATGATTCAAAATGTCAATTGGATCATGCCTCATGTTGAATAACCACTTTTTAAACCCTCACAGTGACCAAAATTGCCATTTTTACAGAGTTTTGCTTACTCAAAAGCTTCAATTTTGACCCGTTTCAGGCACAGAAATGACTTTAAACACACTTATTTTAGTTGACAAAGTCATAATTCACATCCAACAGTCATTTAGAGTCAAAAGATTAAATGTTAAAATGTCATCATTATAGACCATTTTGGGATCGTTCGACAGGTCCAGAGTCATCGTTTTTCATCTGAAAATTGATTTTTTGGACTGTACCAAAAATGATTCAAAATGTCAATTGGATCATGCCTCATGTTGAATAACCACTTTTTAAACCCTCACAGTGACCAAAATTGCCATTTTTACAGAGTTTTGCTTACTCAAAAGCTTCCATTTTGACCCGTTTCAGGCAAAGAAATGACTTTAAACACACTCATTTTAGTTGACAAAGTCATAATTCACATCCAACAGTCATTTAGAGTCAAAAGATTAAATGTTAAAATTTCATCCATATTGACCATTTTGGGATCGTTCGACAGGTCCGGAGTCATCGTTTTTCATCCGAAAATTGATTTTTTGGACTGTACCAAAAATGATTCAAAATGTCAATTGGATCATGCCTCATGTTGAATAACCACTTTTTAAACCCTCACAGTGACCAAAATTGCCATTTTTACAGAGTTTTGCTAACTCAAAAGCTTCAATTTTGACCCGTTTCAGGCACAGAAATGACTTTAAACACACTTATTTTAGTTGAAGAAGTCATAATTCACATCCAACAGTTATTTAGAGTCAAAAGATTAAATGTTGAAATTTCATCCATATTGACCATTTTGGGATCGTTCGACAGGTCCGGAGTCATCGTTTTTCATCCGAAAATTGATTTTTTGGACTGTACCAAAAATGATTCAAAATGTCAATTGGATCGTGCCTCATGTTGAATAACCACTTTTAAAACCCTCACAGTGACCAAAATTGCCATTTTTACAGAGTTTTGCTTACTCAAAAGCTTCCATTTTGACCTGTTTCAGGCAAAGAAATGACTTTAAACACACTCATTTTAGTTGACAAAGTCATAATTCACATCCAACAGTCATTTAGAGTCAAAAGATTAAATGTTAAAATTTCATCCATATTGACCATTTTGGGATCGTTCGACAGGTCCGGAGTCATCGTTTTTCATCCGAAAATTGATTTTTTGGACTGTACCAAAAATGATTCAAAATGTCAATTGGATCATGCCTCATGTTGAATAACCACTTTTTAAACCCTCACAGTGACCAAAATTGCCATTTTTACAGAGTTTTGCTAACTCAAAAGCTTCCATTTTGACCCGTTTCAGGCACAGAAATGACTTTAAACACACGTATTCTAGTTGACAAAGTCATAATTCACATCCAACAGTCATTTAGAGTCAAAAGATTAAATGTTAAAATGTCATCATTATAGACCATTTTGGGATCGTTCGACAGGTCCGGAGTCATCGTTTTTCATCCGAAAATTGATTTTTTGGACTGTACCAAAAATGATTCAAAATGTCAATTGGATCGTGCCTCATGTTGAATAACCACTTTTTAAACCCTCACAGTGACAAAAATTGCCATTTTTTAAGAGTTTTGCTTACTCAAAAGCTTCAATTTTGACCCGTTTCAGGCACAGAAATGACTTTAAACACACTTATTCTAGTTGACAAAGTCATAATTCACATCCAACAGTCATTTAGAGTCAAAAGATTAAATGTTAAAATGTCATCATTATAGACCATTTTGGGATCGTTCGACAGGTTCGGAGTCATCGTTTTTCATCCGAAAATTGATTTTTTGGACTGTACCAAAAATGATTCAAAATGTCAATTGGATCATCCCTCATGTTGAATAACCACTTTTTAAAACCTCACAGTGACCAAAATTGCCATTTTTACAGAGTTTTGCTTACTCAAAAGCTTCAATTTTGACCCGTTTCAGGCACAGAAATGACTTTAAACACACTTATTTTAGTTAACAAAGTCATAATTCACATCCAACAGTCATTTAGAGTCAAAAGATTAAATGTTGAAATTTCATCATTATAGACCATTTTGGGATCGTTTGACAGGTCCGGAGTCATCGTTTTTCATCCGAAAATTGATTTTTTGGACTGTACCAAAAATGATTCAAAATGTCAATTGGATCATGCCTCATGTTGAATAACCACTTTTTAAACCCTCACAGTGACCAAAATTGCCATTTTTACAGAGTTTTGCTTACTCAAAAGCTTCCATTTTGACCCGTTTCAGGCACAGAAATGACTTTAAACACACTTATTCTAGTTGACAAAGTCATAATTCACATCCAACAGTCATTTAGAGTCAAAAGATTAAATGTTGAAATTTCATCCATATTGACCATTTTGGGATCGTTCGACAGGTCCGGAGTCATCGTTTTTCATCCGAAAATTGATTTTTCGGACTGTACCAAAAATGATTCAAAATGTCAATTGGATCGTGCCTCATGTTGAATAACCACTTTTAAAACCCTCACAGTGACCAAAATTGCCATTTTTACAGAGTTTTGCTTACTCAAAAGCTTCAATTTTGACCCGTTTCAGGCACAGAAATGAATTTAAACACACTTATTTTAGTTAACAAAGTCATAATTCACATCCAACAGTCATTTAGAGTCAAAAGATTAAATGTTGAAATTTCATCCATATTGACCATTTTGGGATCGTTCGACAGGTCCGGAGTCATCGTTTTTCATCCGAAAATTGATTTTTTGGGCAGTACCAAAAATGATTCAAAATGTGAATTGGATCATGCCTCATGTTGAATAACCACTTTTTAAACCCTCACAGTGACCAAAATTGCCATTTTTACAGAGTTTTGCTTACTCAAAAGCTTCAATTTTGACCCGTTTCAGGCACAGAAATGACTTTAAACACACTTATTTTAGTTGACAAAGTCATAATTCACATCCAACAGTCATTTAGAGTCAAAAGATTAAATGTTGAAATTTCATCCATATTGACCATTTTGGGATCGTTCGACAGGTCCGGAGTCATCGTTTTTCATCCGAAAATTGATTTTTTGGACTGTACCAAAAATGATTCAAAATGTCAATTGGATCATGCCTCATGTTGAATAACCACTTTTTAAACCCTCACAGTGACCAAAATTGCCATTTTTACAGAGTTTTGCTTACTCAAAAGCTTCAATTTTGACCTGTTTCAGGCACAGAAATGACTTTAAACACACTTATTTTAGTTAACAAAGTCATAATTCACATCCAACAGTCATTTATAGTCAAGAGATTAAATGTTAAAATGTCATCATTATAGACCATTTTGGGATCGTTCGACAGGTCCAGAGTCATCGTTTTTCATCTGAAAATTGATTTTTTGGACTGTACCAAAAATGATTCAAAATGTCAATTGGATCATGCCTCATGTTGAATAACCACTTTTTAAACCCTCACAGTGACTAAAATTGCCATTTTTACAGAGTTTTGCTTACTCAAAAGCTTCCATTTTGACCCGTTTCAGGAAAAGAAATGACTTTAAACACACTCATTTTAGTTGACAAAGTCATAATTCACATCCAACAGTCATTTAGAGTCAAAAGATTAAATGTTAAAATTTCATCCATATTGACCATTTTGGGATCGTTCGACAGGTCCGGAGTCATCGTTTTTCATCCGAAAATTGATTTTTTGGACTGTACCAAAAATGATTCAAAATGTCAATTGGATCATGCCTCATGTTGAATAACCACTTTTTAAACCCTCACAGTGACCAAAATTGCCATTTTTACAGAGTTTTGCTAACTCAAAAGCTTCAATTTTGACCCGTTTCAGGCACAGAAATGACTTTAAACACACTTATTTTAGTTGAAGAAGTCATAATTCACATCCAACAGTTATTTAGAGTCAAAAGATTAAATGTTGAAATTTCATCCATATTGACCATTTTGGGATCGTTCGACAGGTCCGGAGTCATCGTTTTTCATCCGAAAATTGATTTTTCGGACTGTACCAAAGATGATTCAAAATGTCAATTGGATCGTGCCTCATGTTGAATAACCACTTTTTAAACCCTCACAGTGACCAAAATTGCCATTTTTACAGAGTTTTGCTTACTCAAAAGCTTCCATTTTGACCCGTTTCAGGCACAGAAATGACTTTAAACACACTTATTCTAGTTGACAAAGTCATAATTCACATCCAACAGTCATTTAGAGTCAAAAGATTAAATGTTGAAATTTCATCCATATTGACCATTTTGGGATCGTTCGACAGGTCCGGAGTCATCGTTTTTCATCCGAAAATTGATTTTTTGGACTGTACCAAAAATGATTCAAAATGTCAATTGGATCGTGCCTCATGTTGAATAACCACTTTTAAAACCCTCACAGTGACCAAAATTGCCATTTTTACAGAGTTTTGCTTACTCAAAAGCTTCCATTTTGACCTGTTTCAGGCAAAGAAATGACTTTAAACACACTCATTTTAGTTGACAAAGTCATAATTCACATCCAACAGTCATTTAGAGTCAAAAGATTAAATGTTAAAATTTCATCCATATTGACCATTTTGGGATCGTTCGACAGGTCCGGAGTCATCGTTTTTCATCCGAAAATTGATTTTTTGGACTGTACCAAAAATGATTCAAAATGTCAATTGGATCATGCCTCATGTTGAATAACCACTTTTTAAACCCTCACAGTGACCAAAATTGCCATTTTTACAGAGTTTTGCTAACTCAAAAGCTTCAATTTTGACCCGTTTCAGGCACAGAAATGACTTTAAGCACACTTATTTTAGTTGAAGAAGTCATAATTCACATCCAACAGTTATTTAGAGTCAAAAGATTAAATGTTGAAATTTCATCCATATTGACGATTTTGGGATCGTTCGACAGGTCCGGAGTCATCGTTTTTCATCCGAAAATTGATTTTTCGGACTGTACCAAAGATGATTCAAAATGTCAATTGGATCGTGCCTCATGTTGAATAACCACTTTTTAAACCCTCACAGTGACCAAAATTGCCATTTTTACAGAGTTTTGCTTACTCAAAAGCTTCCATTTTGACCCGTTTCAGGCACAGAAATGACTTTAAACACACGTATTCTAGTTGACAAAGTCATAATTCACATCCAACAGTCATTTAGAGTCAAAAGATTAAATGTTGAAATTTCATCATTATAGACCATTTTGGGATCGTTCGACAGGTCCGGAGTCATCGTTTTTCATCCGAAAATTGATTTTTTGGACTGTACCAAAAATGATTCAAAATGTCAATTGGATCATGCCTCATGTTGAATAACCACTTTTTAAACCCTCACAGTGACCAAAATTGCCATTTTTACAGAGTTTTGCTTACTCAAAAGCTTCCATTTTGACCTGTTTCAGGCAAAGAAATGACTTTAAACACACTCATTTTAGTTGACAAAGTCATAATTCACATCCAACAGTCATTTAGAGTCAAAAGATTAAATGTTAAAATTTCATCCATATTGACCATTTTGGGATCGTTCGACAGGTCCGGAGTCATCGTTTTTCATCCGAAAATTGATTTTTTGGACTGTACCAAAAATGATTCAAAATGTCAATTGGATCATGCCTCATGTTGAATAACCACTTTTTAAACCCTCACAGTGACCAAAATTGCCATTTTTACAGAGTTTTGCTAACTCAAAAGCTTCAATTTTGACCCGTTTCAGGCACAGAAATGACTTTAAACACACTTTTTTTAGTTGAAGAAGTCATAATTCACATCCAACAGTTATTTAGAGTCAAAAGATTAAATGTTGAAATTTCATCCATATTGACCATTTTGGGATCGTTCGACAGGTCCGGAGTCATCGTTTTTCATCCGAAAATTGATTTTTCGGACTGTACCAAAGATGATTCAAAATGTCAATTGGATCGTGCCTTATGTTGAATAACCACTTTTAAAACCCTCACAGTGACCAAAATTGCCATTTTTACAGAGTTTTGCTTACTCAAAAGCTTCAATTTTGACCCGTTTCAGGCACAGAAATGACTTTAAACACACTTATTTTAGTTAACAAAGTCATAATTCACATCCAACAGTCATTTAGAGTCAAAAGATTAAATGTTGAAATTTCATCATTATAGACCATTTTGGGATCGTTCGACAGGTCCGGAGTCATCGTTTTTCATCCGAAAATTGATTTTTTGGACTGTACCAAAAATGATTCAAAATGTGAATTGGATCATGCCTCATGTTGAATAACCACTTTTTAAACCCTCACAGTGACCAAAATTGCCATTTTTACAGAGTTTTGCTTACTCAAAAGCTTCAATTTTGACCCGTTTCAGGCACAGAAATGACTTTAAACACACTTATTTTAGTTGACAGAGTCATATTTCACATCCAACAGTCATTTAGAGTCAAAAGATTAAATGTTGAAATTTCATCCATATTGACCATTTTGGGATCGTTCGACAGGTCCGGAGTCATCGTTTTTCATCCGAAAATTAATTTTTTGGACTGTACCAAAAATGATTCAAAATGTCAATTGGATCATGCCTCATGTTGAATAACCACTTTTTAAACCCTCACAGTGACCAAAATTGCCATTTTTACAGAGTTTTGCTTACTCAAAAGCTTCAATTTTGACCTGTTTCAGGCACAGAAATGACTTTAAACACACTTATTTTAGTTAACAAAGTCATAATTCACATCCAACAGTCATTTATAGTCAAGAGATTAAATGTTGAAATTTCATCATTATAGACCATTTTGGGATCGTTCGACAGGTCCGGAGTCATCGTTTTTCATCCGAAAATTGATTTTTTGGACTGTACCAAAAATGATTCAAAATGTCAATTGGATCATGCCTCATGTTGAATAACCACTTTTTAAACCCTCACAGTGACCAAAATTGCCATTTTTACAGAGTTTTGCTCACTCAAAAGCTTCAATTTTGACCCGTTTCAGGCACAGAAATGACTTTAAACACACTTATTTTAGTTGAAGAAGTCATAATTCACATCCAACAGTTATTTAGAGTCAAAAGATTAAATGTTGAAATTTCATCCATATTGACCATTTTGGGATCGTTCGACAGGTCCGGAGTCATCGTTTTTCATCCGAAAATTGATTTTTTGGACTGTACCAAAAATGATTCAAAATGTCAATTGGATCGTGCCACATGTTGAATAACCACTTTTTAAACCCTCACAGTGACAAAAATTGCCATTTTTACAGAGTTTTGCTTACTCAAAAGCTTCAATTTTGACCCGTTTCAGGCACAGAAATGACTTGAAACACACTTATTCTAGTTGACAAAGTCATAATTCACATCCAACAGTCATTTAGAGTCAAAAGATTAAATGTTAAAATGTCATCATTATAGAGCATTTTGGGATCGTTCGACAGGTCCGGAGTCATAGTTTTTCATCCGAAAATTGATTTTTTGGACTGTACCAAAAATGATTTAAAATGTCAATTGGATCGTGCCTCATGTTGAATAACCACTTTTTCAACCCTCACAGTGACCAAAATTGCCATTTTTACAGAGTTTTGCTTACTCAAAAGCTTCAATTTTGACCCGTTTCAGGCACAGAAATGACTTTAAACACACTTATTTTAGTTGACAAAGTCATAATTCACATCCAACAGTCATTTAGAGTCAAAAGATTAAATGTTGAAATTTCATCCATATAGACCATTTTGGGATCGTTCGACAGGTCCGGAGTCATGGTTTTTCATCCGAAAATTTATTTTTTGGACTGTACCAAAAATGATTCAAAATGTCAATTGGATCGTGCCTCATGTTGAATAACCACTTTTTAAACCCTCACAGTGACAAAAATTGCCATTTTTACAGAGTTTTGCTTACTCAAAAGCTTCAATTTTGACCCGTTTCAGGCACAGAAATTACTTTAAACACACTTATTCTAGTTGACAAAGTCATAATTCACATCCAACAGTCATTTAGAGTCAAAAGATTAAATGTTAAAATGTCATCATTATAGACCATTTTGGGATCGTTCGACAGGTCCGGAGTCATCGTTTTTCATCCGAAAATTGATTTTTTGGACTGTACCAAAAATGATTCAAAATGTCAATCGGATCGTGCCTCATGTTGAATAACCACTTTTTAAACCCTCACAGTGACAAAAATTGCCATTTTTACAGAGTTTTGCTTACTCAAAAGCTTCAATTTTGACCCGTTTCAGGCACAGAAATGACTTTAAACACACTTATTTTAGTTAACAAAGTCATAATTCACATCCAACAGTCATTTATAGTCAAGAGATTAAATGTTGAAATTTCATAATTATAGACCATTTTGGGATCGTTCGACAGGTCCGGAGTCATCGTTTTTCATCCGAAAATTGATTTTTTGGACTGTACCAAAAATGATTCAAAATGTCAATTGGATCATGCCTCATGTTGAATAACCACTTTTCAAACCCTCACAGTGACCAAAATTGCCATTTTTACAGAGTTTTGCTTACTCAAAAGCTTCAATTTTGACCCGTTTCAGGCACAGAAATGACTTTAAACACACTTATTTTAGTTGACAAAGTCATAATTCACATCCAACAGTCATTTAGAGTCAAAAGATTAAATGTTAAAATGTCATCATTATAGACCATTTTGGGATCGTTCGACAGGTCCAGAGTCATCGTTTTTCATCTGAAAATTGATTTTTTGGACTGTACCAAAAATGATTCAAAATGTCAATTGGATCATGCCTCATGTTGAATAACCACTTTTTAAACCCTCACAGTGACCAAAATTGCCATTTTTACAGAGTTTTGCTTACTCAAAAGCTTCCATTTTGACCTGTTTCAGGCAAAGAAATGACTTTAAACACACTCATTTTAGTTGAAGAAGTCATAATTCACATCCAACAGTCATTTAGAGTCAAAAGATTAAATGTTGAAATTTCATCCATATTGACCATTTTGGGATCGTTCGACAGGTCCGGAGTCATCGTTTTTCATCCGAAAATTGATTTTTCGGACTGTACCAAAGATGATTCAAAATGTCAATTGGATCGTGCCTCATGTTGAATAACCACTTTTTAAACCCTCACAGTGACCAAAATTGCCATTTTTACAGAGTTTTGCTTACTCAAAAGCTTCCATTTTGACCCGTTTCAGGCACAGAAATGACTTTAAACACACTTATTCTAGTTGACAAAGTCATAATTCACATCCAACAGTCATTTAGAGTCAAAAGATTAAATGTTGAAATTTCATCCATATTGACCATTTTGGGATAGTTCGACAGGTCCGGAGTCATCGTTTTTCATCCGAAAATTGATTTTTTGGACTGTACCAAAAAGGATTCAAAATGTCAATTGGATCGTGCCTCATGTTGAATAACCACTTTTAAAACCCTCACAGTGACCAAAATTGCAATTTTTACAGAGTTTTGCTTACTCAAAAGCTTCAATTTTGACCCGTTTCAGGCACAGAAATGACTTTAAACACACTTATTTTAGTTAACAAAGTCATAATTCACATCCAACAGTCATTTAGAGTCAAAAGATTAAATGTTGAAATTTCATCCATATTGACCATTTTGGGATCGTTCGACAGGTCCGGAGTCATCGTTTTTCATCCGAAAACTTGATTTTTTGGACTGTACCAAAAATGATTCAAAATGTCAATTGGATCATGCCTCATGTTGAATAACCACTTTTTAAACCCTCACAGTGACCAAAATTGCCATTTTTACAGAGTTTTGCTCACTCAAAAGCTTCAATTTTGACCCGTTTCAGGCACAGAAATGACTTTAAACACACTTATTTTAGTTGAAGAAGTCATAATTCACATCCAACAGTTATTTAGAGTCAAAAGATTAAATGTTGAAATTTCATCCATATTGACCATTTTGGGATCGTTCGACAGGTCCGGAGTCATCGTTTTTCATCCGAAAATTGATTTTTTGGACTGTACCAAAAATGATTCAAAATGTCAATTGGATCATGCCTCATGTTGAATAACCACTTTTTAAACCCTCACAGTGACCAAAATTGCCATTTTTACAGAGTTTTGCTTACTCAAACGCTTCCATTTTGACCCGTTTCAGGCACAGAAATGACTTTAAACACACTTATTTTAGTTGACAATGTCATAATTCACATCCAACAGTCATTTAGAGTCAAAAGATTAAATGTTAAAATTTCATCCATATTGACCATTTTGGGATCGTTTGACAGGTCCGGAGTCATCGTTTTTCATCCGAAAATTGATTTTTTGGACTGTACCAAAAATGATTCAAAATGTCAATTGGATCATGCCTCATGTTGAATAACCACTTTTTAAACCCTCACAGTGACCAAAATTGCCATTTTTACAGAGTTTTGCTTACTCAAAAGCTTCAATTTTGACCCGTTTCAGGCACAGAAATGACTTTAAACACACTTATTTTAGTTGACAAAGTCATAATTCACATCCAACAGTCATTTAGAGTCAAAAGATTAAATGTTAAAATGTCATCATTATAGACCATTTTGGGATCGTTCGACAGGTCCAGAGTCATCGTTTTTCATCTGAAAATTGATTTTTTGGACTGTACCAAAAATGATTCAAACTGTCAATTGGATCATGCCTCATGTTGAATAACCACTTTTTAAACCCTCACAGTGACCAAAATTGCCATTTTTACAGAGTTTTGCTTACTCAAAAGCTTCCATTTTGACCCGTTTCAGGCAAAGAAATGACTTTAAACACACTCATTTTAGTTGACAAAGTCATAATTCACATCCAACAGTCATTTAGAGTCAAAAGATTAAATGTTAAAATTTCATCCATATTGACCATTTTGGGATCGTTCGACAGGTCCGGAGTCATCGTTTTTCATCCGAAAATTGATTTTTTGGACTGTACCAAAAATGATTCAAAATGTCAATTGGATCATGCCTCATGTTGAATAACCACTTTTTAAACCCTCACAGTGACCAAAATTGCCATTTTTACAGAGTTTTGCTAACTCAAAAGCTTCAATTTTGACCCGTTTCAGGCACAGAAATGACTTTAAACACACTTATTTTAGTTGAAGAAGTCATAATTCACATCCAACAGTTATTTAGAGTCAAAAGATTAAATGTTGAAATTTCATCCATATTGACCATTTTGGGATCGTTCGACAGGTCCGGAGTCATCGTTTTTCATCCGAAAATTGATTTTTCGGACTGTACCAAAAATGATTCAAAATGTCAATTGGATCATGCCTCATGTTGAATAACCACTTTTTAAACCCTCACAGTGACCAAAATTGCCATTTTTACAGAGTTTTGCTTACTCAAAAGCTTCAATTTTGACCCGTTTCAGGCACAGAAATGACTTTAAACACACTTATTTTAGTTGACAAAGTCATAATTCACATCCAACAGTCATTTAGAGTCAAAAGATTAAATGTTAAAATGTCATCATTATAGACCATTTTGGGATCGTTCGACAGGTCCAGAGTCATCGTTTTTCATCTGAAAATTGATTTTTTGGACTGTACCAAAAATGATTCAAAATGTCAATTGGATCATGCCTCATGTTGAATAACCACTTTTTAAACCCTCACAGTGACCAAAATTGCCATTTTTACAGAGTTTTGCTTACTCAAAAGCTTCCATTTTGACCCGTTTCAGGCAAAGAAATGACTTTAAACACACTCATTTTAGTTGACAAAGTCATAATTCACATCCAACAGTCATTTAGAGTCAAAAGATTAAATGTTAAAATTTCATCCATATTGACCATTTTGGGATCGTTCGACAGGTCCGGAGTCATCGTTTTTCATCCGAAAATTGATTTTTTGGACTGTACCAAAAATGATTCAAAATGTCAATTGGATCATGCCTCATGTTGAATAACCACTTTTTAAACCCTCACAGTGACCAAAATTGCCATTTTTACAGAGTTTTGCTAACTCAAAAGCTTCAATTTTGACCCGTTTCAGGCACAGAAATGACTTTAAACACACTTATTTTAGTTGAAGAAGTCATAATTCACATCCAACAGTTATTTAGAGTCAAAAGATTAAATGTTGAAATTTCATCCATATTGACCATTTTGGGATCGTTCGACAGGTCCGGAGTCATCGTTTTTCATCCGAAAATTGATTTTTCGGACTGTACCAAAGATGATTCAAAATGTCAATTGGATCGTGCCTCATGTTGAATAACCACTTTTTAAACCCTCACAGTGACCAAAATTGCCATTTTTACAGAGTTTTGCTTACTCAAAAGCTTCCATTTTGACCCGTTTCAGGCACAGAAATGACTTTAAACACACTTATTCTAGTTGACAAAGTCATAATTCACATCCAACAGTCATTTAGAGTCAAAAGATTAAATGTTGAAATTTCATCCATATTGACCATTTTGGGATCGTTCGACAGGTCCGGAGTCATCGTTTTTCATCCGAAAATTGATTTTTTGGACTGTACCAAAAATGATTCAAAATGTCAATTGGATCGTGCCACATGTTGAATAACCACTTTTTAAACCCTCACAGTGACAAAAATTGCCATTTTTACAGAGTTTTGCTTACTCAAAAGCTTCAATTTTGACCCGTTTCAGGCACAGAAATGACTTGAAACACACTTATTCTAGTTGACAAAGTCATAATTCACATCCAACAGTCATTTAGAGTCAAAAGATTAAATGTTAAAATGTCATCATTATAGAGCATTTTGGGATCGTTCGACAGGTCCGGAGTCATAGTTTTTCATCCGAAAATTGATTTTTTGGACTGTACCAAAAATGATTTAAAATGTCAATTGGATCGTGCCTCATGTTGAATAACCACTTTTTCAACCCTCACAGTGACCAAAATTGCCATTTTTACAGAGTTTTGCTTACTCAAAAGCTTCAATTTTGACCCGTTTCAGGCACAGAAATGACTTTAAACACACTTATTTTAGTTGACAAAGTCATAATTCACATCCAACAGTCATTTAGAGTCAAAAGATTAAATGTTGAAATTTCATCCATATAGACCATTTTGGGATCGTTCGACAGGTCCGGAGTCATGGTTTTTCATCCGAAAATTTATTTTTTGGACTGTACCAAAAATGATTCAAAATGTCAATTGGATCGTGCCTCATGTTGAATAACCACTTTTTAAACCCTCACAGTGACAAAAATTGCCATTTTTACAGAGTTTTGCTTACTCAAAAGCTTCAATTTTGACCCGTTTCAGGCACAGAAATTACTTTAAACACACTTATTCTAGTTGACAAAGTCATAATTCACATCCAACAGTCATTTAGAGTCAAAAGATTAAATGTTAAAATGTCATCATTATAGACCATTTTGGGATCGTTCGACAGGTCCGGAGTCATCGTTTTTCATCCGAAAATTGATTTTTTGGACTGTACCAAAAATGATTCAAAATGTCAATCGGATCGTGCCTCATGTTGAATAACCACTTTTTAAACCCTCACAGTGACAAAAATTGCCATTTTTACAGAGTTTTGCTTACTCAAAAGCTTCAATTTTGACCCGTTTCAGGCACAGAAATGACTTTAAACACACTTATTTTAGTTAACAAAGTCATAATTCACATCCAACAGTCATTTATAGTCAAGAGATTAAATGTTGAAATTTCATAATTATAGACCATTTTGGGATCGTTCGACAGGTCCGGAGTCATCGTTTTTCATCCGAAAATTGATTTTTTGGACTGTACCAAAAATGATTCAAAATGTCAATTGGATCATGCCTCATGTTGAATAACCACTTTTCAAACCCTCACAGTGACCAAAATTGCCATTTTTACAGAGTTTTGCTTACTCAAAAGCTTCAATTTTGACCCGTTTCAGGCACAGAAATGACTTTAAACACACTTATTTTAGTTGACAAAGTCATAATTCACATCCAACAGTCATTTAGAGTCAAAAGATTAAATGTTAAAATGTCATCATTATAGACCATTTTGGGATCGTTCGACAGGTCCAGAGTCATCGTTTTTCATCTGAAAATTGATTTTTTGGACTGTACCAAAAATGATTCAAAATGTCAATTGGATCATGCCTCATGTTGAATAACCACTTTTTAAACCCTCACAGTGACCAAAATTGCCATTTTTACAGAGTTTTGCTTACTCAAAAGCTTCCATTTTGACCTGTTTCAGGCAAAGAAATGACTTTAAACACACTCATTTTAGTTGAAGAAGTCATAATTCACATCCAACAGTCATTTAGAGTCAAAAGATTAAATGTTGAAATTTCATCCATATTGACCATTTTGGGATCGTTCGACAGGTCCGGAGTCATCGTTTTTCATCCGAAAATTGATTTTTCGGACTGTACCAAAGATGATTCAAAATGTCAATTGGATCGTGCCTCATGTTGAATAACCACTTTTTAAACCCTCACAGTGACCAAAATTGCCATTTTTACAGAGTTTTGCTTACTCAAAAGCTTCCATTTTGACCCGTTTCAGGCACAGAAATGACTTTAAACACACTTATTCTAGTTGACAAAGTCATAATTCACATCCAACAGTCATTTAGAGTCAAAAGATTAAATGTTGAAATTTCATCCATATTGACCATTTTGGGATAGTTCGACAGGTCCGGAGTCATCGTTTTTCATCCGAAAATTGATTTTTTGGACTGTACCAAAAAGGATTCAAAATGTCAATTGGATCGTGCCTCATGTTGAATAACCACTTTTAAAACCCTCACAGTGACCAAAATTGCAATTTTTACAGAGTTTTGCTTACTCAAAAGCTTCAATTTTGACCCGTTTCAGGCACAGAAATGACTTTAAACACACTTATTTTAGTTAACAAAGTCATAATTCACATCCAACAGTCATTTAGAGTCAAAAGATTAAATGTTGAAATTTCATCCATATTGACCATTTTGGGATCGTTCGACAGGTCCGGAGTCATCGTTTTTCATCCGAAAACTTGATTTTTTGGACTGTACCAAAAATGATTCAAAATGTCAATTGGATCATGCCTCATGTTGAATAACCACTTTTTAAACCCTCACAGTGACCAAAATTGCCATTTTTACAGAGTTTTGCTCACTCAAAAGCTTCAATTTTGACCCGTTTCAGGCACAGAAATGACTTTAAACACACTTATTTTAGTTGAAGAAGTCATAATTCACATCCAACAGTTATTTAGAGTCAAAAGATTAAATGTTGAAATTTCATCCATATTGACCATTTTGGGATCGTTCGACAGGTCCGGAGTCATCGTTTTTCATCCGAAAATTGATTTTTTGGACTGTACCAAAAATGATTCAAAATGTCAATTGGATCATGCCTCATGTTGAATAACCACTTTTTAAACCCTCACAGTGACCAAAATTGCCATTTTTACAGAGTTTTGCTTACTCAAACGCTTCCATTTTGACCCGTTTCAGGCACAGAAATGACTTTAAACACACTTATTTTAGTTGACAATGTCATAATTCACATCCAACAGTCATTTAGAGTCAAAAGATTAAATGTTAAAATTTCATCCATATTGACCATTTTGGGATCGTTTGACAGGTCCGGAGTCATCGTTTTTCATCCGAAAATTGATTTTTTGGACTGTACCAAAAATGATTCAAAATGTCAATTGGATCATGCCTCATGTTGAATAACCACTTTTTAAACCCTCACAGTGACCAAAATTGCCATTTTTACAGAGTTTTGCTTACTCAAAAGCTTCAATTTTGACCCGTTTCAGGCACAGAAATGACTTTAAACACACTTATTTTAGTTGACAAAGTCATAATTCACATCCAACAGTCATTTAGAGTCAAAAGATTAAATGTTAAAATGTCATCATTATAGACCATTTTGGGATCGTTCGACAGGTCCAGAGTCATCGTTTTTCATCTGAAAATTGATTTTTTGGACTGTACCAAAAATGATTCAAACTGTCAATTGGATCATGCCTCATGTTGAATAACCACTTTTTAAACCCTCACAGTGACCAAAATTGCCATTTTTACAGAGTTTTGCTTACTCAAAAGCTTCCATTTTGACCCGTTTCAGGCAAAGAAATGACTTTAAACACACTCATTTTAGTTGACAAAGTCATAATTCACATCCAACAGTCATTTAGAGTCAAAAGATTAAATGTTAAAATTTCATCCATATTGACCATTTTGGGATCGTTCGACAGGTCCGGAGTCATCGTTTTTCATCCGAAAATTGATTTTTTGGACTGTACCAAAAATGATTCAAAATGTCAATTGGATCATGCCTCATGTTGAATAACCACTTTTTAAACCCTCACAGTGACCAAAATTGCCATTTTTACAGAGTTTTGCTAACTCAAAAGCTTCAATTTTGACCCGTTTCAGGCACAGAAATGACTTTAAACACACTTATTTTAGTTGAAGAAGTCATAATTCACATCCAACAGTTATTTAGAGTCAAAAGATTAAATGTTGAAATTTCATCCATATTGACCATTTTGGGATCGTTCGACAGGTCCGGAGTCATCGTTTTTCATCCGAAAATTGATTTTTCGGACTGTACCAAAAATGATTCAAAATGTCAATTGGATCATGCCTCATGTTGAATAACCACTTTTTAAACCCTCACAGTGACCAAAATTGCCATTTTTACAGAGTTTTGCTTACTCAAAAGCTTCAATTTTGACCCGTTTCAGGCACAGAAATGACTTTAAACACACTTATTTTAGTTGACAAAGTCATAATTCACATCCAACAGTCATTTAGAGTCAAAAGATTAAATGTTAAAATGTCATCATTATAGACCATTTTGGGATCGTTCGACAGGTCCAGAGTCATCGTTTTTCATCTGAAAATTGATTTTTTGGACTGTACCAAAAATGATTCAAAATGTCAATTGGATCATGCCTCATGTTGAATAACCACTTTTTAAACCCTCACAGTGACCAAAATTGCCATTTTTACAGAGTTTTGCTTACTCAAAAGCTTCCATTTTGACCCGTTTCAGGCAAAGAAATGACTTTAAACACACTCATTTTAGTTGACAAAGTCATAATTCACATCCAACAGTCATTTAGAGTCAAAAGATTAAATGTTAAAATTTCATCCATATTGACCATTTTGGGATCGTTCGACAGGTCCGGAGTCATCGTTTTTCATCCGAAAATTGATTTTTTGGACTGTACCAAAAATGATTCAAAATGTCAATTGGATCATGCCTCATGTTGAATAACCACTTTTTAAACCCTCACAGTGACCAAAATTGCCATTTTTACAGAGTTTTGCTAACTCAAAAGCTTCAATTTTGACCCGTTTCAGGCACAGAAATGACTTTAAACACACTTATTTTAGTTGAAGAAGTCATAATTCACATCCAACAGTTATTTAGAGTCAAAAGATTAAATGTTGAAATTTCATCCATATTGACCATTTTGGGATCGTTCGACAGGTCCGGAGTCATCGTTTTTCATCCGAAAATTGATTTTTCGGACTGTACCAAAGATGATTCAAAATGTCAATTGGATCGTGCCTCATGTTGAATAACCACTTTTTAAACCCTCACAGTGACCAAAATTGCCATTTTTACAGAGTTTTGCTTACTCAAAAGCTTCCATTTTGACCCGTTTCAGGCACAGAAATGACTTTAAACACACTTATTCTAGTTGACAAAGTCATAATTCACATCCAACAGTCATTTAGAGTCAAAAGATTAAATGTTGAAATTTCATCCATATTGACCATTTTGGGATCGTTCGACAGGTCCGGAGTCATCGTTTTTCATCCGAAAATTGATTTTTTGGACTGTACCAAAAATGATTCAAAATGTCAATTGGATCGTGCCTCATGTTGAATAACCACTTTTAAAACCCTCACAGTGACCGAAATTGCCATTTTTACAGAGTTTTGCTTACTCAAAAGCTTCCATTTTGACCTGTTTCAGGCAAAGAAATGACTTTAAACACACTCATTTTAGTTGACAAAGTCATAATTCACATCCAACAGTCATTTAGAGTCAAAAGATTAAATGTTAAAATTTCATCCATATTGACCATTTTGGGATCGTTCGACAGGTCCGGAGTCATCGTTTTTCATCCGAAAATTGATTTTTTGGACTGTACCAAAAATGATTCAAAATGTCAATTGGATCATGCCTCATGTTGAATAACCACTTTTTAAACCCTCACTGTGACCAAAATTGCCATTTTTACAGAGTTTTGCTAACTCAAAAGCTTCAATTTTGACCCGTTTCAGGCACAGAAATGACTTTAAACACACTTATTTTAGTTGAAGAAGTCATAATTCACATCCAACAGTTATTTAGAGTCAAAAGATTAAATGTTGAAATTTCATCCATATTGACCATTTTGGGATCGTTCGACAGGTCCGGAGTCATCGTTTTTCATCCGAAAATTGATTTTTCGGACTGTACCAAAGATGATTCAAAATGTCAATTGGATCGTGCCTCATGTTGAATAACCACTTTTTAAACCCTCACAGTGACCAAAATTGCCATTTTTACAGAGTTTTGCTTACTCAAAAGCTTCCATTTTGACCCGTTTCAGGCACAGAAATGACTTTAAACACACTTATTCTAGTTGACAAAGTCATAATTCACATCCAACAGTCATTTAGAGTCAAAAGATTAAATGTTGAAATTTCATCCATATTGACCATTTTGGGATCGTTCGACAGGTCCGGAGTCATCGTTTTTCATCCGAAAATTGATTTTTTGGACTGTACCAAAAATGATTCAAAATGTCAATTGGATCGTGCCTCATGTTGAATAACCACTTTTAAAACCCTCACAGTGACCAAAATTGCCATTTTTACAGAGTTTTGCTTACTCAAAAGCTTCAATTTTGACCCGTTTCAGGCACAGAAATGACTTTAAACACACTTATTTTAGTTAACAAAGTCATAATTCACATCCAACAGTCATTTAGAGTCAAAAGATTAAATGTTGAAATTTCATCATTATAGACCATTTTGGGATCGTTTGACAGGTCCGGAGTCATCGTTTTTCATCCGAAAATTGATTTTTTGGACTGTACCAAAAATGATTCAAAATGTCAATTGGATCATGCCTCATGTTGAATAACCACTTTTTAAACCCTCACAGTGACCAAAATTGCCATTTTTACAGAGTTTTGCTTACTCAAAAGCTTCCATTTTGACCCGTTTCAGGCACAGAAATGACTTTAAACACACTTATTCTAGTTGACAAAGTCATAATTCACATCCAACAGTCATTTAGAGTCAAAAGATTAAATGTTGAAATTTCATCCATATTGACCATTTTGGGATCGTTCGACAGGTCCGGAGTCATCGTTTTTCATCCGAAAATTGATTTTTCGGACTGTACCAAAAATGATTCAAAATGTCAATTGGATCGTGCCTCATGTTGAATAACCACTTTTAAAACCCTCACAGTGACCAAAATTGCCATTTTTACAGAGTTTTGCTTACTCAAAAGCTTCAATTTTGACCCGTTTCAGGCACAGAAATGACTTTAAACACACTTATTTTAGTTAACAAAGTCATAATTCACATCCAACAGTCATTTAGAGTCAAAAGATTAAATGTTGAAATTTCATCCATATTGACCATTTTGGGATCGTTCGACAGGTCCGGAGTCATCGTTTTTCATCCGAAAATTGATTTTTTGGGCAGTACCAAAAATGATTCAAAATGTGAATTGGATCATGCCTCATGTTGAATAACCACTTTTTAAACCCTCACAGTGACCAAAATTGCCATTTTTACAGAGTTTTGCTTACTCAAAAGCTTCAATTTTGACCCGTTTCAGGCACAGAAATGACTTTAAACACACTTATTTTAGTTGACAAAGTCATAATTCACATCCAACAGTCATTTAGAGTCAAAAGATTAAATGTTGAAATTTCATCCATATTGACCATTTTGGGATCGTTCGACAGGTCCGGAGTCATCGTTTTTCATCCGAAAATTGATTTTTTGGACTGTACCAAAAATGATTCAAAATGTCAATTGGATCATGCCTCATGTTGAATAACCACTTTTTAAACCCTCACAGTGACCAAAATTGCCATTTTTACAGAGTTTTGCTTACTCAAAAGCTTCAATTTTGACCTGTTTCAGGCACAGAAATGACTTTAAACACACTTATTTTAGTTAACAAAGTCATAATTCACATCCAACAGTCATTTATAGTCAAGAGATTAAATGTTAAAATGTCATCATTATAGACCATTTTGGGATCGTTCGACAGGTCCAGAGTCATCGTTTTTCATCTGAAAATTGATTTTTTGGACTGTACCAAAAATGATTCAAAATGTCAATTGGATCATGCCTCATGTTGAATAACCACTTTTTAAACCCTCACAGTGACCAAAATTGCCATTTTTACAGAGTTTTGCTTACTCAAAAGCTTCCATTTTGACCCGTTTCAGGAAAAGAAATGACTTTAAACACACTCATTTTAGTTGACAAAGTCATAATTCACATCCAACAGTCATTTAGAGTCAAAAGATTAAATGTTAAAATTTCATCCATATTGACCATTTTGGGATCGTTCGACAGGTCCGGAGTCATCGTTTTTCATCCGAAAATTGATTTTTTGGACTGTACCAAAAATGATTCAAAATGTCAATTGGATCATGCCTCATGTTGAATAACCACTTTTTAAACCCTCACAGTGACCAAAATTGCCATTTTTACAGAGTTTTGCTAACTCAAAAGCTTCAATTTTGACCCGTTTCAGGCACAGAAATGACTTTAAACACACTTATTTTAGTTGAAGAAGTCATAATTCACATCCAACAGTTATTTAGAGTCAAAAGATTAAATGTTGAAATTTCATCCATATTGACCATTTTGGGATCGTTCGACAGGTCCGGAGTCATCGTTTTTCATCCGAAAATTGATTTTTCGGACTGTACCAAAGATGATTCAAAATGTCAATTGGATCGTGCCTCATGTTGAATAACCACTTTTTAAACCCTCACAGTGACCAAAATTGCCATTTTTACAGAGTTTTGCTTACTCAAAAGCTTCCATTTTGACCCGTTTCAGGCACAGAAATGACTTTAAACACACTTATTCTAGTTGACAAAGTCATAATTCACATCCAACAGTCATTTAGAGTCAAAAGATTAAATGTTGAAATTTCATCCATATTGACCATTTTGGGATCGTTCGACAGGTCCGGAGTCATCGTTTTTCATCCGAAAATTGATTTTTTGGACTGTACCAAAAATGATTCAAAATGTCAATTGGATCGTGCCTCATGTTGAATAACCACTTTTAAAACCCTCACAGTGACCAAAATTGCCATTTTTACAGAGTTTTGCTTACTCAAAAGCTTCCATTTTGACCTGTTTCAGGCAAAGAAATGACTTTAAACACACTCATTTTAGTTGACAAAGTCATAATTCACATCCAACAGTCATTTAGAGTCAAAAGATTAAATGTTAAAATTTCATCCATATTGACCATTTTGGGATCGTTCGACAGGTCCGGAGTCATCGTTTTTCATCCGAAAATTGATTTTTTGGACTGTACCAAAAATGATTCAAAATGTCAATTGGATCATGCCTCATGTTGAATAACCACTTTTTAAACCCTCACAGTGACCAAAATTGCCATTTTTACAGAGTTTTGCTAACTCAAAAGCTTCAATTTTGACCCGTTTCAGGCACAGAAATGACTTTAAGCACACTTATTTTAGTTGAAGAAGTCATAATTCACATCCAACAGTTATTTAGAGTCAAAAGATTAAATGTTGAAATTTCATCCATATTGACCATTTTGGGATCGTTCGACAGGTCCGGAGTCATCGTTTTTCATCCGAAAATTGATTTTTCGGACTGTACCAAAGATGATTCAAAATGTCAATTGGATCGTGCCTCATGTTGAATAACCACTTTTTAAACCCTCACAGTGACCAAAATTGCCATTTTTACAGAGTTTTGCTTACTCAAAAGCTTCCATTTTGACCCGTTTCAGGCACAGAAATGACTTTAAACACACGTATTCTAGTTGACAAAGTCATAATTCACATCCAACAGTCATTTAGAGTCAAAAGATTAAATGTTGAAATTTCATCATTATAGACCATTTTGGGATCGTTCGACAGGTCCGGAGTCATCGTTTTTCATCCGAAAATTGATTTTTTGGACTGTACCAAAAATGATTCAAAATGTCAATTGGATCATGCCTCATGTTGAATAACCACTTTTTAAACCCTCACAGTGACCAAAATTGCCATTTTTACAGAGTTTTGCTTACTCAAAAGCTTCCATTTTGACCTGTTTCAGGCAAAGAAATGACTTTAAACACACTCATTTTAGTTGACAAAGTCATAATTCACATCCAACAGTCATTTAGAGTCAAAAGATTAAATGTTAAAATTTCATCCATATTGACCATTTTGGGATCGTTCGACAGGTCCGGAGTCATCGTTTTTCATCCGAAAATTGATTTTTTGGACTGTACCAAAAATGATTCAAAATGTCAATTGGATCATGCCTCATGTTGAATAACCACTTTTTAAACCCTCACAGTGACCAAAATTGCCATTTTTACAGAGTTTTGCTAACTCAAAAGCTTCAATTTTGACCCGTTTCAGGCACAGAAATGACTTTAAACACACTTTTTTTAGTTGAAGAAGTCATAATTCACATCCAACAGTTATTTAGAGTCAAAAGATTAAATGTTGAAATTTCATCCATATTGACCATTTTGGGATCGTTCGACAGGTCCGGAGTCATCGTTTTTCATCCGAAAATTGATTTTTCGGACTGTACCAAAGATGATTCAAAATGTCAATTGGATCGTGCCTCATGTTGAATAACCACTTTTTAAACCCTCACAGTGACCAAAATTGCCATTTTTACAGAGTTTTGCTTACTCAAAAGCTTCCATTTTGACCCGTTTCAGGCACAGAAATGACTTTAAACACACTTATTCTAGTTGACAAAGTCATAATTCACATCCAACAGTCATTTAGAGTCAAAAGATTAAATGTTGAAATTTCATCCATATTGACCATTTTGGGATCGTTCGACAGGTCCGGAGTCATCGTTTTTCATCCGAAAATTGATTTTTTGGACTGTACCAAAAATGATTCAAAATGTCAATTGGATCGTGCCTTATGTTGAATAACCACTTTTAAAACCCTCACAGTGACCAAAATTGCCATTTTTACAGAGTTTTGCTTACTCAAAAGCTTCAATTTTGACCCGTTTCAGGCACAGAAATGACTTTAAACACACTTATTTTAGTTAACAAAGTCATAATTCACATCCAACAGTCATTTAGAGTCAAAAGATTAAATGTTGAAATTTCATCATTATAGACCATTTTGGGATCGTTCGACAGGTCCGGAGTCATCGTTTTTCATCCGAAAATTGATTTTTTGGACTGTACCAAAAATGATTCAAAATGTGAATTGGATCATGCCTCATGTTGAATAACCACTTTTTAAACCCTCACAGTGACCAAAATTGCCATTTTTACAGAGTTTTGCTTACTCAAAAGCTTCAATTTTGACCCGTTTCAGGCACAGAAATGACTTTAAACACACTTATTTTAGTTGACAAAGTCATATTTCACATCCAACAGTCATTTAGAGTCAAAAGATTAAATGTTGAAATTTCATCCATATTGACCATTTTGGGATCGTTCGACAGGTCCGGAGTCATCGTTTTTCATCCGAAAATTAATTTTTTGGACTGTACCAAAAATGATTCAAAATGTCAATTGGATCATGCCTCATGTTGAATAACCACTTTTTAAACCCTCACAGTGACCAAAATTGCCATTTTTACAGAGTTTTGCTTACTCAAAAGCTTCAATTTTGACCTGTTTCAGGCACAGAAATGACTTTAAACACACTTATTTTAGTTAACAAAGTCATAATTCACATCCAACAGTCATTTATAGTCAAGAGATTAAATGTTGAAATTTCATCATTATAGACCATTTTGGGATCGTTCGACAGGTCCGGAGTCATCGTTTTTCATCCGAAAATTGATTTTTTGGACTGTACCAAAAATGATTCAAAATGTCAATTGGATCATGCCTCATGTTGAATAACCACTTTTTAAACCCTCACAGTGACCAAAATTGCCATTTTTACAGAGTTTTGCTCACTCAAAAGCTTCAATTTTGACCCGTTTCAGGCACAGAAATGACTTTAAACACACTTATTTTAGTTGAAGAAGTCATAATTCACATCCAACAGTTATTTAGAGTCAAAAGATTAAATGTTGAAATTTCATCCATATTGACCATTTTGGGATCGTTCGACAGGTCCGGAGTCATCGTTTTTCATCCGAAAATTGATTTTTTGGACTGTACCAAAAATGATTCAAAATGTCAATTGGATCGTGCCACATGTTGAATAACCACTTTTTAAACCCTCACAGTGACAAAAATTGCCATTTTTACAGAGTTTTGCTTACTCAAAAGCTTCAATTTTGACCCGTTTCAGGCACAGAAATGACTTGAAACACACTTATTCTAGTTGACAAAGTCATAATTCACATCCAACAGTCATTTAGAGTCAAAAGATTAAATGTTAAAATGTCATCATTATAGAGCATTTTGGGATCGTTCGACAGGTCCGGAGTCATAGTTTTTCATCCGAAAATTGATTTTTTGGACTGTACCAAAAATGATTTAAAATGTCAATTGGATCGTGCCTCATGTTGAATAACCACTTTTTCAACCCTCACAGTGACCAAAATTGCCATTTTTACAGAGTTTTGCTTACTCAAAAGCTTCAATTTTGACCCGTTTCAGGCACAGAAATGACTTTAAACACACTTATTTTAGTTGACAAAGTCATAATTCACATCCAACAGTCATTTAGAGTCAAAAGATTAAATGTTGAAATTTCATCCATATAGACCATTTTGGGATCGTTCGACAGGTCCGGAGTCATCGTTTTTCATCCGAAAATTGATTTTTTGGACTGTACCAAAAATGATTCAAAATGTCAATTGGATCGTGCCTCATGTTGAATAACCACTTTTTAAACCCTCACAGTGACAAAAATTGCCATTTTTACAGAGTTTTGCTTACTCAAAAGCTTCAATTTTGACCCGTTTCAGGCACAGAAATTACTTTAAACACACTTATTCTAGTTGACAAAGTCATAATTCACATCCAACAGTCATTTAGAGTCAAAAGATTAAATGTTAAAATGTCATCATTATAGACCATTTTGGGATCGTTCGACAGGTCCGGAGTCATCGTTTTTCATCCGAAAATTGATTTTTTGGACTGTACCAAAAATGATTCAAAATGTCAATCGGATCGTGCCTCATGTTGAATAACCACTTTTTAAACCCTCACAGTGACAAAAATTGCCATTTTTACAGAGTTTTGCTTACTCAAAAGCTTCAATTTTGACCCGTTTCAGGCACAGAAATGACTTTAAACACACTTATTTTAGTTAACAAAGTCATAATTCACATCCAACAGTCATTTAGAGTCAAAAGATTAAATGTTGAAATTTCATCCATATTGACCATTTTGGGATCGTTCGACAGGTCCGGAGTCATCGTTTTTCATCCGAAAATTGATTTTTCGGACTGTACCAAAAATGATTCAAAATGTCAATTGGATCATGCCTCATGTTGAATAACCACTTTTCAAACCCTCACAGTGACCAAAATTGCCATTTTTACAGAGTTTTGCTTACTCAAAAGCTTCAATTTTGACCCGTTTCAGGCACAGAAATGACTTTAAACACACTTATTTTAGTTGACAAAGTCATAATTCACATCCAACAGTCATTTAGAGTCAAAAGATTAAATGTTAAAATGTCATCATTATAGACCATTTTGGGATCGTTCGACAGGTCCAGAGTCATCGTTTTTCATCTGAAAATTGATTTTTTGGACTGTACCAAAAATGATTCAAAATGTCAATTGGATCATGCCTCATGTTGAATAACCACTTTTTAAACCCTCACAGTGACCAAAATTGCCATTTTTACAGAGTTTTGCTTACTCAAAAGCTTCCATTTTGACCTGTTTCAGGCAAAGAAATGACTTTAAACACACTCATTTTAGTTGACAAAGTCATAATTCACATCCAACAGTCATTTAGAGTCAAAAGATTAAATGTTAAAATTTCATCCATATTGACCATTTTGGGATCGTTCGACAGGTCCGGAGTCATCGTTTTTCATCCGAAAATTGATTTTTTGGACTGTACCAAAAATGATTCAAAATGTCAATTGGATCATGCCTCATGTTGAATAACCACTTTTTAAACCCTCACAGTGACCAAAATTGCCATTTTTACAGAGTTTTGCTAACAAAAGCTTCAATTTTGACCCGTTTCAGGCACAGAAATGACTTTAAACACACTTATTTTAGTTGAAGAAGTCATAATTCACATCCAACAGTTATTTAGAGTCAAAAGATTAAATGTTGAAATTTCATCCATATTGACCATTTTGGGATCGTTCGACAGGTCCGGAGTCATCGTTTTTCATCCGAAAATTGATTTTTCGGACTGTACCAAAGATGATTCAAAATGTCAATTGGATCGTGCCTCATGTTGAATAACCACTTTTTAAACCCTCACAGTGACCAAAATTGCCATTTTTACAGAGTTTTGCTTACTCAAAAGCTTCCATTTTGACCCGTTTCAGGCACAGAAATGACTTTAAACACACTTATTCTAGTTGACAAAGTCATAATTCACATCCAACAGTCATTTAGAGTCAAAAGATTAAATGTTGAAATTTCATCCATATTGACCATTTTGGGATAGTTCGACAGGTCCGGAGTCATCGTTTTTCATCCGAAAATTGATTTTTTGGACTGTACCAAAAAGGATTCAAAATGTCAATTGGATCGTGCCTCATGTTGAATAACCACTTTTAAAACCCTCACAGTGACCAAAATTGCAATTTTTACAGAGTTTTGCTTACTCAAAAGCTTCAATTTTGACCCGTTTCAGGCACAGAAATGACTTTAAACACACTTATTTTAGTTAACAAAGTCATAATTCACATCCAACAGTCATTTAGAGTCAAAAGATTAAATGTTGAAATTTCATCCATATTGACCATTTTGGGATCGTTCGACAGGTCCGGAGTCATCGTTTTTCATCCGAAAATTGATTTTTTGGACTGTACCAAAAATGATTCAAAATGTCAATTGGATCATGCCTCATGTTGAATAACCACTTTTTAAACCCTCACAGTGACCAAAATTGCCATTTTTACAGAGTTTTGCTCACTCAAAAGCTTCAATTTTGACCCGTTTCAGGCACAGAAATGACTTTAAACACACTTATTTTAGTTGAAGAAGTCATAATTCACATCCAACAGTTATTTAGAGTCAAAAGATTAAATGTTGAAATTTCATCCATATTGACCATTTTGGGATCGTTCGACAGGTCCGGAGTCATCGTTTTTCATCCGAAAATTGATTTTTTGGACTGTACCAAAAATGATTCAAAATGTCAATTGGATCATGCCTCATGTTGAATAACCACTTTTTAAACCCTCACAGTGACCAAAATTGCCATTTTTACAGAGTTTTGCTTACTCAAACGCTTCCATTTTGACCCGTTTCAGGCACAGAAATGACTTTAAACACACTTATTTTAGTTGACAATGTCATAATTCACATCCAACAGTCATTTAGAGTCAAAAGATTAAATGTTAAAATTTCATCCATATTGACCATTTTGGGATCGTTTGACAGGTCCGGAGTCATCGTTTTTCATCCGAAAATTGATTTTTTGGACTGTACCAAAAATGATTCAAAATGTCAATTGGATCATGCCTCATGTTGAATAACCACTTTTTAAACCCTCACAGTGACCAAAATTGCCATTTTTACAGAGTTTTGCTTACTCAAAAGCTTCAATTTTGACCCGTTTCAGGCACAGAAATGACTTTAAACACACTTATTTTAGTTGACAAAGTCATAATTCACATCCAACAGTCATTTAGAGTCAAAAGATTAAATGTTAAAATGTCATCATTATAGACCATTTTGGGATCGTTCGACAGGTCCAGAGTCATCGTTTTTCATCTGAAAATTGATTTTTTGGACTGTACCAAAAATGATTCAAACTGTCAATTGGATCATGCCTCATGTTGAATAACCACTTTTTAAACCCTCACAGTGACCAAAATTGCCATTTTTACAGAGTTTTGCTTACTCAAAAGCTTCCATTTTGACCCGTTTCAGGCAAAGAAATGACTTTAAACACACTCATTTTAGTTGACAAAGTCATAATTCACATCCAACAGTCATTTAGAGTCAAAAGATTAAATGTTAAAATTTCATCCATATTGACCATTTTGGGATCGTTCGACAGGTCCGGAGTCATCGTTTTTCATCCGAAAATTGATTTTTTGGACTGTACCAAAAATGATTCAAAATGTCAATTGGATCATGCCTCATGTTGAATAACCACTTTTTAAACCCTCACAGTGACCAAAATTGCCATTTTTACAGAGTTTTGCTAACTCAAAAGCTTCAATTTTGACCCGTTTCAGGCACAGAAATGACTTTAAACACACTTATTTTAGTTGAAGAAGTCATAATTCACATCCAACAGTTATTTAGAGTCAAAAGATTAAATGTTGAAATTTCATCCATATTGACCATTTTGGGATCGTTCGACAGGTCCGGAGTCATCGTTTTTCATCCGAAAATTGATTTTTCGGACTGTACCAAAAATGATTCAAAATGTCAATTGGATCATGCCTCATGTTGAATAACCACTTTTTAAACCCTCACAGTGACCAAAATTGCCATTTTTACAGAGTTTTGCTTACTCAAAAGCTTCAATTTTGACCCGTTTCAGGCACAGAAATGACTTTAAACACACTTATTTTAGTTGACAAAGTCATAATTCACATCCAACAGTCATTTAGAGTCAAAAGATTAAATGTTAAAATGTCATCATTATAGACCATTTTGGGATCGTTCGACAGGTCCAGAATCATCGTTTTTCATCTGAAAATTGATTTTTTGGACTGTACCAAAAATGATTCAAAATGTCAATTGGATCATGCCTCATGTTGAATAACCACTTTTTAAACCCTCACAGTGACCAAAATTGCCATTTTTACAGAGTTTTGCTTACTCAAAAGCTTCCATTTTGACCCGTTTCAGGCAAAGAAATGACTTTAAACACACTCATTTTAGTTGACAAAGTCATAATTCACATCCAACAGTCATTTAGAGTCAAAAGATTAAATGTTAAAATTTCATCCATATTGACCATTTTGGGATCGTTCGACAGGTCCGGAGTCATCGTTTTTCATCCGAAAATTGATTTTTTGGACTGTACCAAAAATGATTCAAAATGTCAATTGGATCATGCCTCATGTTGAATAACCACTTTTTAAACCCTCACAGTGACCAAAATTGCCATTTTTACAGAGTTTTGCTAACTCAAAAGCTTCAATTTTGACCCGTTTCAGGCACAGAAATGACTTTAAACACACTTATTTTAGTTGAAGAAGTCATAATTCACATCCAACAGTTATTTAGAGTCAAAAGATTAAATGTTGAAATTTCATCCATATTGACCATTTTGGGATCGTTCGACAGGTCCGGAGTCATCGTTTTTCATCCGAAAATTGATTTTTCGGACTGTACCAAAGATGATTCAAAATGTCAATTGGATCGTGCCTCATGTTGAATAACCACTTTTTAAACCCTCACAGTGACCAAAATTGCCATTTTTACAGAGTTTTGCTTACTCAAAAGCTTCCATTTTGACCCGTTTCAGGCACAGAAATGACTTTAAACACACTTATTCTAGTTGACAAAGTCATAATTCACATCCAACAGTCATTTAGAGTCAAAAGATTAAATGTTGAAATTTCATCCATATTGACCATTTTGGGATCGTTCGACAGGTCCGGAGTCATCGTTTTTCATCCGAAAATTGATTTTTTGGACTGTACCAAAAATGATTCAAAATGTCAATTGGATCGTGCCTCATGTTGAATAACCACTTTTAAAACCCTCACAGTGACCGAAATTGCCATTTTTACAGAGTTTTGCTTACTCAAAAGCTTCCATTTTGACCTGTTTCAGGCAAAGAAATGACTTTAAACACACTCATTTTAGTTGACAAAGTCATAATTCACATCCAACAGTCATTTAGAGTCAAAAGATTAAATGTTAAAATTTCATCCATATTGACCATTTTGGGATCGTTCGACAGGTCCGGAGTCATCGTTTTTCATCCGAAAATTGATTTTTTGGACTGTACCAAAAATGATTCAAAATGTCAATTGGATCATGCCTCATGTTGAATAACCACTTTTTAAACCCTCACTGTGACCAAAATTGCCATTTTTACAGAGTTTTGCTAACTCAAAAGCTTCAATTTTGACCCGTTTCAGGCACAGAAATGACTTTAAACACACTTATTTTAGTTGAAGAAGTCATAATTCACATCCAACAGTTATTTAGAGTCAAAAGATTAAATGTTGAAATTTCATCCATATTGACCATTTTGGGATCGTTCGACAGGTCCGGAGTCATCGTTTTTCATCCGAAAATTGATTTTTCGGACTGTACCAAAGATGATTCAAAATGTCAATTGGATCGTGCCTCATGTTGAATAACCACTTTTTAAACCCTCACAGTGACCAAAATTGCCATTTTTACAGAGTTTTGCTTACTCAAAAGCTTCCATTTTGACCCGTTTCAGGCACAGAAATGACTTTAAACACACTTATTCTAGTTGACAAAGTCATAATTCACATCCAACAGTCATTTAGAGTCAAAAGATTAAATGTTGAAATTTCATCCATATTGACCATTTTGGGATCGTTCGACAGGTCCGGAGTCATCGTTTTTCATCCGAAAATTGATTTTTTGGACTGTACCAAAAATGATTCAAAATGTCAATTGGATCGTGCCTCATGTTGAATAACCACTTTTAAAACCCTCACAGTGACCAAAATTGCCATTTTTACAGAGTTTTGCTTACTCAAAAGCTTCAATTTTGACCCGTTTCAGGCACAGAAATGACTTTAAACACACTTATTTTAGTTAACAAAGTCATAATTCACATCCAACAGTCATTTAGAGTCAAAAGATTAAATGTTGAAATTTCATCATTATAGACCATTTTGGGATCGTTTGACAGGTCCGGAGTCATCGTTTTTCATCCGAAAATTGATTTTTTGGACTGTACCAAAAATGATTCAAAATGTCAATTGGATCATGCCTCATGTTGAATAACCACTTTTTAAACCCTCACAGTGACCAAAATTGCCATTTTTACAGAGTTTTGCTTACTCAAAAGCTTCCATTTTGACCCGTTTCAGGCACAGAAATGACTTTAAACACACTTATTCTAGTTGACAAAGTCATAATTCACATCCAACAGTCATTTAGAGTCAAAAGATTAAATGTTGAAATTTCATCCATATTGACCATTTTGGGATCGTTCGACAGGTCCGGAGTCATCGTTTTTCATCCGAAAATTGATTTTTCGGACTGTACCAAAAATGATTCAAAATGTCAATTGGATCGTGCCTCATGTTGAATAACCACTTTTAAAACCCTCACAGTGACCAAAATTGCCATTTTTACAGAGTTTTGCTTACTCAAAAGCTTCAATTTTGACCCGTTTCAGGCACAGAAATGACTTTAAACACACTTATTTTAGTTAACAAAGTCATAATTCACATCCAACAGTCATTTAGAGTCAAAAGATTAAATGTTGAAATTTCATCCATATTGACCATTTTGGGATCGTTCGACAGGTCCGGAGTCATCGTTTTTCATCCGAAAATTGATTTTTTGGGCAGTACCAAAAATGATTCAAAATGTGAATTGGATCATGCCTCATGTTGAATAACCACTTTTTAAACCCTCACAGTGACCAAAATTGCCATTTTTACAGAGTTTTGCTTACTCAAAAGCTTCAATTTTGACCCGTTTCAGGCACAGAAATGACTTTAAACACACTTATTTTAGTTGACAAAGTCATAATTCACATCCAACAGTCATTTAGAGTCAAAAGATTAAATGTTGAAATTTCATCCATATTGACCATTTTGGGATCGTTCGACAGGTCCGGAGTCATCGTTTTTCATCCGAAAATTGATTTTTTGGACTGTACCAAAAATGATTCAAAATGTCAATTGGATCATGCCTCATGTTGAATAACCACTTTTTAAACCCTCACAGTGACCAAAATTGCCATTTTTACAGAGTTTTGCTTACTCAAAAGCTTCAATTTTGACCTGTTTCAGGCACAGAAATGACTTTAAACACACTTATTTTAGTTAACAAAGTCATAATTCACATCCAACAGTCATTTATAGTCAAGAGATTAAATGTTAAAATGTCATCATTATAGACCATTTTGGGATCGTTCGACAGGTCCAGAGTCATCGTTTTTCATCTGAAAATTGATTTTTTGGACTGTACCAAAAATGATTCAAAATGTCAATTGGATCATGCCTCATGTTGAATAACCACTTTTTAAACCCTCACAGTGACCAAAATTGCCATTTTTACAGAGTTTTGCTTACTCAAAAGCTTCCATTTTGACCCGTTTCAGGAAAAGAAATGACTTTAAACACACTCATTTTAGTTGACAAAGTCATAATTCACATCCAACAGTCATTTAGAGTCAAAAGATTAAATGTTAAAATTTCATCCATATTGACCATTTTGGGATCGTTCGACAGGTCCGGAGTCATCGTTTTTCATCCGAAAATTGATTTTTTGGACTGTACCAAAAATGATTCAAAATGTCAATTGGATCATGCCTCATGTTGAATAACCACTTTTTAAACCCTCACAGTGACCAAAATTGCCATTTTTACAGAGTTTTGCTAACTCAAAAGCTTCAATTTTGACCCGTTTCAGGCACAGAAATGACTTTAAACACACTTATTTTAGTTGAAGAAGTCATAATTCACATCCAACAGTTATTTAGAGTCAAAAGATTAAATGTTGAAATTTCATCCATATTGACCATTTTGGGATCGTTCGACAGGTCCGGAGTCATCGTTTTTCATCCGAAAATTGATTTTTCGGACTGTACCAAAGATGATTCAAAATGTCAATTGGATCGTGCCTCATGTTGAATAACCACTTTTTAAACCCTCACAGTGACCAAAATTGCCATTTTTACAGAGTTTTGCTTACTCAAAAGCTTCCATTTTGACCCGTTTCAGGCACAGAAATGACTTTAAACACACTTATTCTAGTTGACAAAGTCATAATTCACATCCAACAGTCATTTAGAGTCAAAAGATTAAATGTTGAAATTTCATCCATATTGACCATTTTGGGATCGTTCGACAGGTCCGGAGTCATCGTTTTTCATCCGAAAATTGATTTTTTGGACTGTACCAAAAATGATTCAAAATGTCAATTGGATCGTGCCTCATGTTGAATAACCACTTTTAAAACCCTCACAGTGACCAAAATTGCCATTTTTACAGAGTTTTGCTTACTCAAAAGCTTCCATTTTGACCTGTTTCAGGCAAAGAAATGACTTTAAACACACTCATTTTAGTTGACAAAGTCATAATTCACATCCAACAGTCATTTAGAGTCAAAAGATTAAATGTTAAAATTTCATCCATATTGACCATTTTGGGATCGTTCGACAGGTCCGGAGTCATCCTTTTTCATCCGAAAATTGATTTTTTGGACTGTACCAAAAATGATTCAAAATGTCAATTGGATCATGCCTCATGTTGAATAACCACTTTTTAAACCCTCACAGTGACCAAAATTGCCATTTTTACAGAGTTTTGCTAACTCAAAAGCTTCAATTTTGACCCGTTTCAGGCACAGAAATGACTTTAAGCACACTTATTTTAGTTGAAGAAGTCATAATTCACATCCAACAGTTATTTAGAGTCAAAAGATTAAATGTTGAAATTTCATCCATATTGACCATTTTGGGATCGTTCGACAGGTCCGGAGTCATCGTTTTTCATCCGAAAATTGATTTTTCGGACTGTACCAAAGATGATTCAAAATGTCAATTGGATCGTGCCTCATGTTGAATAACCACTTTTTAAACCCTCACAGTGACCAAAATTGCCATTTTTACAGAGTTTTGCTTACTCAAAAGCTTCCATTTTGACCCGTTTCAGGCACAGAAATGACTTTAAACACACGTATTCTAGTTGACAAAGTCATAATTCACATCCAACAGTCATTTAGAGTCAAAAGATTAAATGTTGAAATTTCATCATTATAGACCATTTTGGGATCGTTCGACAGGTCCGGAGTCATCGTTTTTCATCCGAAAATTGATTTTTTGGACTGTACCAAAAATGATTCAAAATGTCAATTGGATCATGCCTCATGTTGAATAACCACTTTTTAAACCCTCACAGTGACCAAAATTGCCATTTTTACAGAGTTTTGCTTACTCAAAAGCTTCCATTTTGACCTGTTTCAGGCAAAGAAATGACTTTAAACACACTCATTTTAGTTGACAAAGTCATAATTCACATCCAACAGTCATTTAGAGTCAAAAGATTAAATGTTAAAATTTCATCCATATTGACCATTTTGGGATCGTTCGACAGGTCCGGAGTCATCGTTTTTCATCCGAAAATTGATTTTTTGGACTGTACCAAAAATGATTCAAAATGTCAATTGGATCATGCCTCATGTTGAATAACCACTTTTTAAACCCTCACAGTGACCAAAATTGCCATTTTTACAGAGTTTTGCTAACTCAAAAGCTTCAATTTTGACCCGTTTCAGGCACAGAAATGACTTTAAACACACTTTTTTTAGTTGAAGAAGTCATAATTCACATCCAACAGTTATTTAGAGTCAAAAGATTAAATGTTGAAATTTCATCCATATTGACCATTTTGGGATCGTTCGACAGGTCCGGAGTCATCGTTTTTCATCCGAAAATTGATTTTTCGGACTGTACCAAAGATGATTCAAAATGTCAATTGGATCGTGCCTCATGTTGAATAACCACTTTTTAAACCCTCACAGTGACCAAAATTGCCATTTTTACAGAGTTTTGCTTACTCAAAAGCTTCCATTTTGACCCGTTTCAGGCACAGAAATGACTTTAAACACACTTATTCTAGTTGACAAAGTCATAATTCACATCCAACAGTCATTTAGAGTCAAAAGATTAAATGTTGAAATTTCATCCATATTGACCATTTTGGGATCGTTCGACAGGTCCGGAGTCATCGTTTTTCATCCGAAAATTGATTTTTTGGACTGTACCAAAAATGATTCAAAATGTCAATTGGATCGTGCCTTATGTTGAATAACCACTTTTAAAACCCTCACAGTGACCAAAATTGCCATTTTTACAGAGTTTTGCTTACTCAAAAGCTTCAATTTTGACCCGTTTCAGGCACAGAAATGACTTTAAACACACTTATTTTAGTTAACAAAGTCATAATTCACATCCAACAGTCATTTAGAGTCAAAAGATTAAATGTTGAAATTTCATCATTATAGACCATTTTGGGATCGTTCGACAGGTCCGGAGTCATCGTTTTTCATCCGAAAATTGATTTTTTGGACTGTACCAAAAATGATTCAAAATGTGAATTGGATCATGCCTCATGTTGAATAACCACTTTTTAAACCCTCACAGTGACCAAAATTGCCATTTTTACAGAGTTTTGCTTACTCAAAAGCTTCAATTTTGACCCGTTTCAGGCACAGAAATGACTTTAAACACACTTATTTTAGTTGACAAAGTCATATTTCACATCCAACAGTCATTTAGAGTCAAAAGATTAAATGTTGAAATTTCATCCATATTGACCATTTTGGGATCGTTCGACAGGTCCGGAGTCATCGTTTTTCATCCGAAAATTAATTTTTTGGACTGTACCAAAAATGATTCAAAATGTCAATTGGATCATGCCTCATGTTGAATAACCACTTTTTAAACCCTCACAGTGACCAAAATTGCCATTTTTACAGAGTTTTGCTTACTCAAAAGCTTCAATTTTGACCTGTTTCAGGCACAGAAATGACTTTAAACACACTTATTTTAGTTAACAAAGTCATAATTCACATCCAACAGTCATTTATAGTCAAGAGATTAAATGTTGAAATTTCATCATTATAGACCATTTTGGGATCGTTCGACAGGTCCGGAGTCATCGTTTTTCATCCGAAAATTGATTTTTTGGACTGTACCAAAAATGATTCAAAATGTCAATTGGATCATGCCTCATGTTGAATAACCACTTTTTAAACCCTCACAGTGACCAAAATTGCCATTTTTACAGAGTTTTGCTCACTCAAAAGCTTCAATTTTGACCCGTTTCAGGCACAGAAATGACTTTAAACACACTTATTTTAGTTGAAGAAGTCATAATTCACATCCAACAGTTATTTAGAGTCAAAAGATTAAATGTTGAAATTTCATCCATATTGACCATTTTGGGATCGTTCGACAGGTCCGGAGTCATCGTTTTTCATCCGAAAATTGATTTTTTGGACTGTACCAAAAATGATTCAAAATGTCAATTGGATCGTGCCACATGTTGAATAACCACTTTTTAAACCCTCACAGTGACAAAAATTGCCATTTTTACAGAGTTTTGCTTACTCAAAAGCTTCAATTTTGACCCGTTTCAGGCACAGAAATGACTTGAAACACACTTATTCTAGTTGACAAAGTCATAATTCACATCCAACAGTCATTTAGAGTCAAAAGATTAAATGTTAAAATGTCATCATTATAGAGCATTTTGGGATCGTTCGACAGGTCCGGAGTCATAGTTTTTCATCCGAAAATTGATTTTTTGGACTGTACCAAAAATGATTTAAAATGTCAATTGGATCGTGCCTCATGTTGAATAACCACTTTTTCAACCCTCACAGTGACCAAAATTGCCATTTTTACAGAGTTTTGCTTACTCAAAAGCTTCAATTTTGACCCGTTTCAGGCACAGAAATGACTTTAAACACACTTATTTTAGTTGACAAAGTCATAATTCACATCCAACAGTCATTTAGAGTCAAAAGATTAAATGTTGAAATTTCATCCATATAGACCATTTTGGGATCGTTCGACAGGTCCGGAGTCATCGTTTTTCATCCGAAAATTGATTTTTTGGACTGTACCAAAAATGATTCAAAATGTCAATTGGATCGTGCCTCATGTTGAATAACCACTTTTTAAACCCTCACAGTGACAAAAATTGCCATTTTTACAGAGTTTTGCTTACTCAAAAGCTTCAATTTTGACCCGTTTCAGGCACAGAAATTACTTTAAACACACTTATTCTAGTTGACAAAGTCATAATTCACATCCAACAGTCATTTAGAGTCAAAAGATTAAATGTTAAAATGTCATCATTATAGACCATTTTGGGATCGTTCGACAGGTCCAGAGTCATCGTTTTTCATCCGAAAATTGATTTTTTGGACTGTACCAAAAATGATTCAAAATGTCAATCGGATCGTGCCTCATGTTGAATAACCACTTTTTAAACCCTCACAGTGACAAAAATTGCCATTTTTACAGAGTTTTGCTTACTCAAAAGCTTCAATTTTGACCCGTTTCAGGCACAGAAATGACTTTAAACACACTTATTTTAGTTAACAAAGTCATAATTCACATCCAACAGTCATTTAGAGTCAAAAGATTAAATGTTGAAATTTCATCCATATTGACCATTTTGGGATCGTTCGACAGGTCCGGAGTCATCGTTTTTCATCCGAAAATTGATTTTTCGGACTGTACCAAAAATGATTCAAAATGTCAATTGGATCATGCCTCATGTTGAATAACCACTTTTCAAACCCTCACAGTGACCAAAATTGCCATTTTTACAGAGTTTTGCTTACTCAAAAGCTTCAATTTTGACCCGTTTCAGGCACAGAAATGACTTTAAACACACTTATTTTAGTTGACAAAGTCATAATTCACATCCAACAGTCATTTAGAGTCAAAAGATTAAATGTTAAAATGTCATCATTATAGACCATTTTGGGATCGTTCGACAGGTCCAGAGTCATCGTTTTTCATCTGAAAATTGATTTTTTGGACTGTACCAAAAATGATTCAAAATGTCAATTGGATCATGCCTCATGTTGAATAACCACTTTTTAAACCCTCACAGTGACCAAAATTGCCATTTTTACAGAGTTTTGCTTACTCAAAAGCTTCCATTTTGACCTGTTTCAGGCAAAGAAATGACTTTAAACACACTCATTTTAGTTGACAAAGTCATAATTCACATCCAACAGTCATTTAGAGTCAAAAGATTAAATGTTAAAATTTCATCCATATTGACCATTTTGGGATCGTTCGACAGGTCCGGAGTCATCGTTTTTCATCCGAAAATTGATTTTTTGGACTGTACCAAAAATGATTCAAAATGTCAATTGGATCATGCCTCATGTTGAATAACCACTTTTTAAACCCTCACAGTGACCAAAATTGCCATTTTTACAGAGTTTTGCTAACAAAAGCTTCAATTTTGACCCGTTTCAGGCACAGAAATGACTTTAAACACACTTATTTTAGTTGAAGAAGTCATAATTCACATCCAACAGTTATTTAGAGTCAAAAGATTAAATGTTGAAATTTCATCCATATTGACCATTTTGGGATCGTTCGACAGGTCCGGAGTCATCGTTTTTCATCCGAAAATTGATTTTTCGGACTGTACCAAAGATGATTCAAAATGTCAATTGGATCGTGCCTCATGTTGAATAACCACTTTTTAAACCCTCACAGTGACCAAAATTGCCATTTTTACAGAGTTTTGCTTACTCAAAAGCTTCCATTTTGACCCGTTTCAGGCACAGAAATGACTTTAAACACACTTATTCTAGTTGACAAAGTCATAATTCACATCCAACAGTCATTTAGAGTCAAAAGATTAAATGTTGAAATTTCATCCATATTGACCATTTTGGGATAGTTCGACAGGTCCGGAGTCATCGTTTTTCATCCGAAAATTGATTTTTTGGACTGTACCAAAAAGGATTCAAAATGTCAATTGGATCGTGCCTCATGTTGAATAACCACTTTTAAAACCCTCACAGTGACCAAAATTGCAATTTTTACAGAGTTTTGCTTACTCAAAAGCTTCAATTTTGACCCGTTTCAGGCACAGAAATGACTTTAAACACACTTATTTTAGTTAACAAAGTCATAATTCACATCCAACAGTCATTTAGAGTCAAAAGATTAAATGTTGAAATTTCATCCATATTGACCATTTTGGGATCGTTCGACAGGTCCGGAGTCATCGTTTTTCATCCGAAAATTGATTTTTTGGACTGTACCAAAAATGATTCAAAATGTCAATTGGATCATGCCTCATGTTGAATAACCACTTTTTAAACCCTCACAGTGACCAAAATTGCCATTTTTACAGAGTTTTGCTCACTCAAAAGCTTCAATTTTGACCCGTTTCAGGCACAGAAATGACTTTAAACACACTTATTTTAGTTGAAGAAGTCATAATTCACATCCAACAGTTATTTAGAGTCAAAAGATTAAATGTTGAAATTTCATCCATATTGACCATTTTGGGATCGTTCGACAGGTCCGGAGTCATCGTTTTTCATCCGAAAATTGATTTTTTGGACTGTACCAAAAATGATTCAAAATGTCAATTGGATCATGCCTCATGTTGAATAACCACTTTTTAAACCCTCACAGTGACCAAAATTGCCATTTTTACAGAGTTTTGCTTACTCAAACGCTTCCATTTTGATCCGTTTCAGGCACAGAAATGACTTTAAACACACTTATTTTAGTTGACAATGTCATAATTCACATCCAACAGTCATTTAGAGTCAAAAGATTAAATGTTAAAATTTCATCCATATTGACCATTTTGGGATCGTTTGACAGGTCCGGAGTCATCGTTTTTCATCCGAAAATTGATTTTTTGGACTGTACCAAAAATGATTCAAAATGTCAATTGGATCATGCCTCATGTTGAATAACCACTTTTTAAACCCTCACAGTGACCAAAATTGCCATTTTTACAGAGTTTTGCTTACTCAAAAGCTTCAATTTTGACCCGTTTCAGGCACAGAAATGACTTTAAACACACTTATTTTAGTTGACAAAGTCATAATTCACATCCAACAGTCATTTAGAGTCAAAAGATTAAATGTTAAAATGTCATCATTATAGACCATTTTGGGATCGTTCGACAGGTCCAGAGTCATCGTTTTTCATCTGAAAATTGATTTTTTGGACTGTACCAAAAATGATTCAAACTGTCAATTGGATCATGCCTCATGTTGAATAACCACTTTTTAAACCCTCACAGTGACCAAAATTGCCATTTTTACAGAGTTTTGCTTACTCAAAAGCTTCCATTTTGACCCGTTTCAGGCACAGAAATGACTTTAAACACACTCATTTTAGTTGACAAAGTCATAATTCACATCCAACAGTCATTTAGAGTCAAAAGATTAAATGTTAAAATTTCATCCATATTGACCATTTTGGGATCGTTCGACAGGTCCGGAGTCATCGTTTTTCATCCGAAAATTGATTTTTTGGACTGTACCAAAAATGATTCAAAATGTCAATTGGATCATGCCTCATGTTGAATAACCACTTTTTAAACCCTCACAGTGACCAAAATTGCCATTTTTACAGAGTTTTGCTTACTCAAAAGCTTCCATTTTGACCCGTTTCAGGCAAAGAAATGACTTTAAACACACTCATTTTAGTTGACAAAGTCATAATTCACATCCAACAGTCATTTAGAGTCAAAAGATTAAATGTTAAAATTTCATCCATATTGACCATTTTGGGATCGTTCGACAGGTCCGGAGTCATCGTTTTTCATCCGAAAATTGATTTTTTGGACTGTACCAAAAATGATTCAAAATGTCAATTGGATCATGCCTCATGTTGAATAACCACTTTTTAAACCCTCACAGTGACCAAAATTGCCATTTTTACAGAGTTTTGCTAACTCAAAAGCTTCAATTTTGACCCGTTTCAGGCACAGAAATGACTTTAAACACACTTATTTTAGTTGAAGAAGTCATAATTCACATCCAACAGTTATTTAGAGTCAAAAGATTAAATGTTGAAATTTCATCCATATTGACCATTTTGGGATCGTTCGACAGGTCCGGAGTCATCGTTTTTCATCCGAAAATTGATTTTTCGGACTGTACCAAAGATGATTCAAAATGTCAATTGGATCGTGCCTCATGTTGAATAACCACTTTTTAAACCCTCACAGTGACCAAAATTGCCATTTTTACAGAGTTTTGCTTACTCAAAAGCTTCCATTTTGACCCGTTTCAGGCACAGAAATGACTTTAAACACACTTATTCTAGTTGACAAAGTCATAATTCACATCCAACAGTCATTTAGAGTCAAAAGATTAAATGTTGAAATTTCATCCATATTGACCATTTTGGGATCGTTCGACAGGTCCGGAGTCATCGTTTTTCATCCGAAAATTGATTTTTTGGACTGTACCAAAAATGATTCAAAATGTCAATTGGATCGTGCCTCATGTTGAATAACCACTTTTAAAACCCTCACAGTGACCGAAATTGCCATTTTTACAGAGTTTTGCTTACTCAAAAGCTTCCATTTTGACCTGTTTCAGGCAAAGAAATGACTTTAAACACACTCATTTTACTTGACAAAGTCATAATTCACATCCAACAGTCATTTAGAGTCAAAAGATTAAATGTTAAAATTTCATCCATATTGACCATTTTGGGATCGTTCGACAGGTCCGGAGTCATCGTTTTTCATCCGAAAATTGATTTTTTGGACTGTACCAAAAATGATTCAAAATGTCAATTGGATCATGCCTCATGTTGAATAACCACTTTTTAAACCCTCACTGTGACCAAAATTGCCATTTTTACAGAGTTTTGCTAACTCAAAAGCTTCAATTTTGACCCGTTTCAGGCACAGAAATGACTTTAAACACACTTATTTTAGTTGAAGAAGTCATAATTCACATCCAACAGTTATTTAGAGTCAAAAGATTAAATGTTGAAATTTCATCCATATTGACCATTTTGGGATCGTTCGACAGGTCCGGAGTCATCGTTTTTCATCCGAAAATTGATTTTTCGGACTGTACCAAAGATGATTCAAAATGTCAATTGGATCGTGCCTCATGTTGAATAACCACTTTTTAAACCCTCACAGTGACCAAAATTGCCATTTTTACAGAGTTTTGCTTACTCAAAAGCTTCCATTTTGACCCGTTTCAGGCACAGAAATGACTTTAAACACACTTATTCTAGTTGACAAAGTCATAATTCACATCCAACAGTCATTTAGAGTCAAAAGATTAAATGTTGAAATTTCATCCATATTGACCATTTTGGGATCGTTCGACAGGTCCGGAGTCATCGTTTTTCATCCGAAAATTGATTTTTTGGACTGTACCAAAAATGATTCAAAATGTCAATTGGATCGTGCCTCATGTTGAATAACCACTTTTAAAACCCTCACAGTGACCAAAATTGCCATTTTTACAGAGTTTTGCTTACTCAAAAGCTTCAATTTTGACCCGTTTCAGGCACAGAAATGACTTTAAACACACTTATTTTAGTTAACAAAGTCATAATTCACATCCAACAGTCATTTAGAGTCAAAAGATTAAATGTTGAAATTTCATCATTATAGACCATTTTGGGATCGTTTGACAGGTCCGGAGTCATCGTTTTTCATCCGAAAATTGATTTTTTGGACTGTACCAAAAATGATTCAAAATGTCAATTGGATCATGCCTCATGTTGAATAACCACTTTTTAAACCCTCACAGTGACCAAAATTGCCATTTTTACAGAGTTTTGCTTACTCAAAAGCTTCCATTTTGACCCGTTTCAGGCACAGAAATGACTTTAAACACACTTATTCTAGTTGACAAAGTCATAATTCACATCCAACAGTCATTTAGAGTCAAAAGATTAAATGTTGAAATTTCATCCATATTGACCATTTTGGGATCGTTCGACAGGTCCGGAGTCATCGTTTTTCATCCGAAAATTGATTTTTCGGACTGTACCAAAAATGATTCAAAATGTCAATTGGATCGTGCCTCATGTTGAATAACCACTTTTTAAACCCTCACAGTGACCAAAATTGCCATTTTTACAGAGTTTTGCTAACTCAAAAGCTTCAATTTTGACCCGTTTCAGGCACAGAAATGACTTTAAACACACTTTTTTTAGTTGAAGAAGTCATAATTCACATCCAACAGTTATTTAGAGTCAAAAGATTAAATGTTGAAATTTCATCCATATTGACCATTTTGGGATCGTTCGACAGGTCCGGAGTCATCGTTTTTCATCCGAAAATTGATTTTTCGGACTGTACCAAAGATGATTCAAAATGTCAATTGGATCGTGCCTCATGTTGAATAACCACTTTTTAAACCCTCACAGTGACCAAAATTGCCATTTTTACAGAGTTTTGCTTACTCAAAAGCTTCCATTTTGACCCGTTTCAGGCACAGAAATGACTTTAAACACACTTATTCTAGTTGACAAAGTCATAATTCACATCCAACAGTCATTTAGAGTCAAAAGATTAAATGTTGAAATTTCATCCATATTGACCATTTTGGGATCGTTCGACAGGTCCGGAGTCATCGTTTTTCATCCGAAAATTGATTTTTTGGACTGTACCAAAAATGATTCAAAATGTCAATTGGATCGTGCCTTATGTTGAATAACCACTTTTAAAACCCTCACAGTGACCAAAATTGCCATTTTTACAGAGTTTTGCTTACTCAAAAGCTTCAATTTTGACCCGTTTCAGGCACAGAAATGACTTTAAACACACTTATTTTAGTTAACAAAGTCATAATTCACATCCAACAGTCATTTAGAGTCAAAAGATTAAATGTTGAAATTTCATCATTATAGACCATTTTGGGATCGTTCGACAGGTCCGGAGTCATCGTTTTTCATCCGAAAATTGATTTTTTGGACTGTACCAAAAATGATTCAAAATGTGAATTGGATCATGCCTCATGTTGAATAACCACTTTTTAAACCCTCACAGTGACCAAAATTGCCATTTTTACAGAGTTTTGCTTACTCAAAAGCTTCAATTTTGACCCGTTTCAGGCACAGAAATGACTTTAAACACACTTATTTTAGTTGACAATGTCATAATTCACATCCAACAGTCATTTAGAGTCAAAAGATTAAATGTTAAAATTTCATCCATATTGACCATTTTGGGATCGTTTGACAGGTCCGGAGTCATCGTTTTTCATCCGAAAATTGATTTTTTGGACTGTACCAAAAATGATTCAAAATGTCAATTGGATCATGCCTCATGTTGAATAACCACTTTTTAAACCCTCACAGTGACCAAAATTGCCATTTTTACAGAGTTTTGCTTACTCAAAAGCTTCAATTTTGACCCGTTTCAGGCACAGAAATGACTTTAAACACACTTATTTTAGTTGACAAAGTCATAATTCACATCCAACAGTCATTTAGAGTCAAAAGATTAAATGTTAAAATGTCATCATTATAGACCATTTTGGGATCGTTCGACAGGTCCAGAGTCATCGTTTTTCATCTGAAAATTGATTTTTTGGACTGTACCAAAAATGATTCAAACTGTCAATTGGATCATGCCTCATGTTGAATAACCACTTTTTAAACCCTCACAGTGACCAAAATTGCCATTTTTACAGAGTTTTGCTTACTCAAAAGCTTCCATTTTGACCCGTTTCAGGCAAAGAAATGACTTTAAACACACTCATTTTAGTTGACAAAGTCATAATTCACATCCAACAGTCATTTAGAGTCAAAAGATTAAATGTTAAAATTTCATCCATATTGACCATTTTGGGATCGTTCGACAGGTCCGGAGTCATCGTTTTTCATCCGAAAATTGATTTTTTGGACTGTACCAAAAATGATTCAAAATGTCAATTGGATCATGCCTCATGTTGAATAACCACTTTTTAAACCCTCACAGTGACCAAAATTGCCATTTTTACAGAGTTTTGCTAACTCAAAAGCTTCAATTTTGACCCGTTTCAGGCACAGAAATGACTTTAAACACACTTATTTTAGTTGAAGAAGTCATAATTCACATCCAACAGTTATTTAGAGTCAAAAGATTAAATGTTGAAATTTCATCCATATTGACCATTTTGGGATCGTTCGACAGGTCCGGAGTCATCGTTTTTCATCCGAAAATTGATTTTTTGGGCAGTACCAAAAATGATTCAAAATGTGAATTGGATCATGCCTCATGTTGAATAACCACTTTTTAAACCCTCACAGTGACCAAAATTGCCATTTTTACAGAGTTTTGCTTACTCAAAAGCTTCAATTTTGACCCGTTTCAGGCACAGAAATGACTTTAAACACACTTATTTTAGTTGACAAAGTCATAATTCACATCCAACAGTCATTTAGAGTCAAAAGATTAAATGTTGAAATTTCATCCATATTGACCATTTTGGGATCGTTCGACAGGTCCGGAGTCATCGTTTTTCATCCGAAAATTGATTTTTTGGACTGTACCAAAAATGATTCAAAATGTCAATTGGATCATGCCTCATGTTGAATAACCACTTTTTAAACCCTCACAGTGACCAAAATTGCCATTTTTACAGAGTTTTGCTTACTCAAAAGCTTCAATTTTGACCTGTTTCAGGCACAGAAATGACTTTAAACACACTTATTTTAGTTAACAAAGTCATAATTCACATCCAACAGTCATTTATAGTCAAGAGATTAAATGTTAAAATGTCATCATTATAGACCATTTTGGGATCGTTCGACAGGTCCAGAGTCATCGTTTTTCATCTGAAAATTGATTTTTTGGACTGTACCAAAAATGATTCAAAATGTCAATTGGATCATGCCTCATGTTGAATAACCACTTTTTAAACCCTCACAGTGACCAAAATTGCCATTTTTACAGAGTTTTGCTTACTCAAAAGCTTCCATTTTGACCCGTTTCAGGAAAAGAAATGACTTTAAACACACTCATTTTAGTTGACAAAGTCATAATTCACATCCAACAGTCATTTAGAGTCAAAAGATTAAATGTTAAAATTTCATCCATATTGACCATTTTGGGATCGTTCGACAGGTCCGGAGTCATCGTTTTTCATCCGAAAATTGATTTTTTGGACTGTACCAAAAATGATTCAAAATGTCAATTGGATCATGCCTCATGTTGAATAACCACTTTTTAAACCCTCACAGTGACCAAAATTGCCATTTTTACAGAGTTTTGCTAACTCAAAAGCTTCAATTTTGACCCGTTTCAGGCACAGAAATGACTTTAAACACACTTATTTTAGTTGAAGAAGTCATAATTCACATCCAACAGTTATTTAGAGTCAAAAGATTAAATGTTGAAATTTCATCCATATTGACCATTTTGGGATCGTTCGACAGGTCCGGAGTCATCGTTTTTCATCCGAAAATTGATTTTTCGGACTGTACCAAAGATGATTCAAAATGTCAATTGGATCGTGCCTCATGTTGAATAACCACTTTTTAAACCCTCACAGTGACCAAAATTGCCATTTTTACAGAGTTTTGCTTACTCAAAAGCTTCCATTTTGACCCGTTTCAGGCACAGAAATGACTTTAAACACACTTATTCTAGTTGACAAAGTCATAATTCACATCCAACAGTCATTTAGAGTCAAAAGATTAAATGTTGAAATTTCATCCATATTGACCATTTTGGGATCGTTCGACAGGTCCGGAGTCATCGTTTTTCATCCGAAAATTGATTTTTTGGACTGTACCAAAAATGATTCAAAATGTCAATTGGATCGTGCCTCATGTTGAATAACCACTTTTAAAACCCTCACAGTGACCAAAATTGCCATTTTTACAGAGTTTTGCTTACTCAAAAGCTTCCATTTTGACCTGTTTCAGGCAAAGAAATGACTTTAAACACACTCATTTTAGTTGACAAAGTCATAATTCACATCCAACAGTCATTTAGAGTCAAAAGATTAAATGTTAAAATTTCATCCATATTGACCATTTTGGGATCGTTCGACAGGTCCGGAGTCATCGTTTTTCATCCGAAAATTGATTTTTTGGACTGTACCAAAAATGATTCAAAATGTCAATTGGATCATGCCTCATGTTGAATAACCACTTTTTAAACCCTCACAGTGACCAAAATTGCCATTTTTACAGAGTTTTGCTAACTCAAAAGCTTCAATTTTGACCCGTTTCAGGCACAGAAATGACTTTAAGCACACTTATTTTAGTTGAAGAAGTCATAATTCACATCCAACAGTTATTTAGAGTCAAAAGATTAAATGTTGAAATTTCATCCATATTGACCATTTTGGGATCGTTCGACAGGTCCGGAGTCATCGTTTTTCATCCGAAAATTGATTTTTCGGACTGTACCAAAGATGATTCAAAATGTCAATTGGATCGTGCCTCATGTTGAATAACCACTTTTTAAACCCTCACAGTGACCAAAATTGCCATTTTTACAGAGTTTTGCTTACTCAAAAGCTTCCATTTTGACCCGTTTCAGGCACAGAAATGACTTTAAACACACGTATTCTAGTTGACAAAGTCATAATTCACATCCAACAGTCATTTAGAGTCAAAAGATTAAATGTTGAAATTTCATCATTATAGACCATTTTGGGATCGTTCGACAGGTCCGGAGTCATCGTTTTTCATCCGAAAATTGATTTTTTGGACTGTACCAAAAATGATTCAAAATGTCAATTGGATCATGCCTCATGTTGAATAACCACTTTTTAAACCCTCACAGTGACCAAAATTGCCATTTTTACAGAGTTTTGCTTACTCAAAAGCTTCCATTTTGACCTGTTTCAGGCAAAGAAATGACTTTAAACACACTCATTTTAGTTGACAAAGTCATAATTCACATCCAACAGTCATTTAGAGTCAAAAGATTAAATGTTAAAATTTCATCCATATTGACCATTTTGGGATCGTTCGACAGGTCCGGAGTCATCGTTTTTCATCCGAAAATTGATTTTTTGGACTGTACCAAAAATGATTCAAAATGTCAATTGGATCATGCCTCATGTTGAATAACCACTTTTTAAACCCTCACAGTGACCAAAATTGCCATTTTTACAGAGTTTTGCTAACTCAAAAGCTTCAATTTTGACCCGTTTCAGGCACAGAAATGACTTTAAACACACTTTTTTTAGTTGAAGAAGTCATAATTCACATCCAACAGTTATTTAGAGTCAAAAGATTAAATGTTGAAATTTCATCCATATTGACCATTTTGGGATCGTTCGACAGGTCCGGAGTCATCGTTTTTCATCCGAAAATTGATTTTTCGGACTGTACCAAAGATGATTCAAAATGTCAATTGGATCGTGCCTCATGTTGAATAACCACTTTTTAAACCCTCACAGTGACCAAAATTGCCATTTTTACAGAGTTTTGCTTACTCAAAAGCTTCCATTTTGACCCGTTTCAGGCACAGAAATGACTTTAAACACACTTATTCTAGTTGACAAAGTCATAATTCACATCCAACAGTCATTTAGAGTCAAAAGATTAAATGTTGAAATTTCATCCATATTGACCATTTTGGGATCGTTCGACAGGTCCGGAGTCATCGTTTTTCATCCGAAAATTGATTTTTTGGACTGTACCAAAAATGATTCAAAATGTCAATTGGATCGTGCCTTATGTTGAATAACCACTTTTAAAACCCTCACAGTGACCAAAATTGCCATTTTTACAGAGTTTTGCTTACTCAAAAGCTTCAATTTTGACCCGTTTCAGGCACAGAAATGACTTTAAACACACTTATTTTAGTTAACAAAGTCATAATTCACATCCAACAGTCATTTAGAGTCAAAAGATTAAATGTTGAAATTTCATCATTATAGACCATTTTGGGATCGTTCGACAGGTCCGGAGTCATCGTTTTTCATCCGAAAATTGATTTTTTGGACTGTACCAAAAATGATTCAAAATGTGAATTGGATCATGCCTCATGTTGAATAACCACTTTTTAAACCCTCACAGTGACCAAAATTGCCATTTTTACAGAGTTTTGCTTACTCAAAAGCTTCAATTTTGACCCGTTTCAGGCACAGAAATGACTTTAAACACACTTATTTTAGTTGACAATGTCATAATTCACATCCAACAGTCATTTAGAGTCAAAAGATTAAATGTTAAAATTTCATCCATATTGACCATTTTGGGATCGTTTGACAGGTCCGGAGTCATCGTTTTTCATCCGAAAATTGATTTTTTGGACTGTACCAAAAATGATTCAAAATGTCAATTGGATCATGCCTCATGTTGAATAACCACTTTTTAAACCCTCACAGTGACCAAAATTGCCATTTTTACAGAGTTTTGCTTACTCAAAAGCTTCAATTTTGACCCGTTTCAGGCACAGAAATGACTTTAAACACACTTATTTTAGTTGACAAAGTCATAATTCACATCCAACAGTCATTTAGAGTCAAAAGATTAAATGTTAAAATGTCATCATTATAGACCATTTTGGGATCGTTCGACAGGTCCAGAGTCATCGTTTTTCATCTGAAAATTGATTTTTTGGACTGTACCAAAAATGATTCAAACTGTCAATTGGATCATGCCTCATGTTGAATAACCACTTTTTAAACCCTCACAGTGACCAAAATTGCCATTTTTACAGAGTTTTGCTTACTCAAAAGCTTCCATTTTGACCCGTTTCAGGCAAAGAAATGACTTTAAACACACTCATTTTAGTTGACAAAGTCATAATTCACATCCAACAGTCATTTAGAGTCAAAAGATTAAATGTTAAAATTTCATCCATATTGACCATTTTGGGATCGTTCGACAGGTCCGGAGTCATCGTTTTTCATCCGAAAATTGATTTTTTGGACTGTACCAAAAATGATTCAAAATGTCAATTGGATCATGCCTCATGTTGAATAACCACTTTTTAAACCCTCACAGTGACCAAAATTGCCATTTTTACAGAGTTTTGCTAACTCAAAAGCTTCAATTTTGACCCGTTTCAGGCACAGAAATGACTTTAAACACACTTATTTTAGTTGAAGAAGTCATAATTCACATCCAACAGTTATTTAGAGTCAAAAGATTAAATGTTGAAATTTCATCCATATTGACCATTTTGGGATCGTTCGACAGGTCCGGAGTCATCGTTTTTCATCCGAAAATTGATTTTTTGGGCAGTACCAAAAATGATTCAAAATGTGAATTGGATCATGCCTCATGTTGAATAACCACTTTTTAAACCCTCACAGTGACCAAAATTGCCATTTTTACAGAGTTTTGCTTACTCAAAAGCTTCAATTTTGACCCGTTTCAGGCACAGAAATGACTTTAAACACACTTATTTTAGTTGACAAAGTCATAATTCACATCCAACAGTCATTTAGAGTCAAAAGATTAAATGTTGAAATTTCATCCATATTGACCATTTTGGGATCGTTCGACAGGTCCGGAGTCATCGTTTTTCATCCGAAAATTGATTTTTTGGACTGTACCAAAAATGATTCAAAATGTCAATTGGATCATGCCTCATGTTGAATAACCACTTTTTAAACCCTCACAGTGACCAAAATTGCCATTTTTACAGAGTTTTGCTTACTCAAAAGCTTCAATTTTGACCTGTTTCAGGCACAGAAATGACTTTAAACACACTTATTTTAGTTAACAAAGTCATAATTCACATCCAACAGTCATTTATAGTCAAGAGATTAAATGTTAAAATGTCATCATTATAGACCATTTTGGGATCGTTCGACAGGTCCAGAGTCATCGTTTTTCATCTGAAAATTGATTTTTTGGACTGTACCAAAAATGATTCAAAATGTCAATTGGATCATGCCTCATGTTGAATAACCACTTTTTAAACCCTCACAGTGACCAAAATTGCCATTTTTACAGAGTTTTGCTTACTCAAAAGCTTCCATTTTGACCCGTTTCAGGAAAAGAAATGACTTTAAACACACTCATTTTAGTTGACAAAGTCATAATTCACATCCAACAGTCATTTAGAGTCAAAAGATTAAATGTTAAAATTTCATCCATATTGACCATTTTGGGATCGTTCGACAGGTCCGGAGTCATCGTTTTTCATCCGAAAATTGATTTTTTGGACTGTACCAAAAATGATTCAAAATGTCAATTGGATCATGCCTCATGTTGAATAACCACTTTTTAAACCCTCACAGTGACCAAAATTGCCATTTTTACAGAGTTTTGCTAACTCAAAAGCTTCAATTTTGACCCGTTTCAGGCACAGAAATGACTTTAAACACACTTATTTTAGTTGAAGAAGTCATAATTCACATCCAACAGTTATTTAGAGTCAAAAGATTAAATGTTGAAATTTCATCCATATTGACCATTTTGGGATCGTTCGACAGGTCCGGAGTCATCGTTTTTCATCCGAAAATTGATTTTTCGGACTGTACCAAAGATGATTCAAAATGTCAATTGGATCGTGCCTCATGTTGAATAACCACTTTTTAAACCCTCACAGTGACCAAAATTGCCATTTTTACAGAGTTTTGCTTACTCAAAAGCTTCCATTTTGACCCGTTTCAGGCACAGAAATGACTTTAAACACACTTATTCTAGTTGACAAAGTCATAATTCACATCCAACAGTCATTTAGAGTCAAAAGATTAAATGTTGAAATTTCATCCATATTGACCATTTTGGGATCGTTCGACAGGTCCGGAGTCATCGTTTTTCATCCGAAAATTGATTTTTTGGACTGTACCAAAAATGATTCAAAATGTCAATTGGATCGTGCCTCATGTTGAATAACCACTTTTAAAACCCTCACAGTGACCAAAATTGCCATTTTTACAGAGTTTTGCTTACTCAAAAGCTTCCATTTTGACCTGTTTCAGGCAAAGAAATGACTTTAAACACACTCATTTTAGTTGACAAAGTCATAATTCACATCCAACAGTCATTTAGAGTCAAAAGATTAAATGTTAAAATTTCATCCATATTGACCATTTTGGGATCGTTCGACAGGTCCGGAGTCATCGTTTTTCATCCGAAAATTGATTTTTTGGACTGTACCAAAAATGATTCAAAATGTCAATTGGATCATGCCTCATGTTGAATAACCACTTTTTAAACCCTCACAGTGACCAAAATTGCCATTTTTACAGAGTTTTGCTAACTCAAAAGCTTCAATTTTGACCCGTTTCAGGCACAGAAATGACTTTAAGCACACTTATTTTAGTTGAAGAAGTCATAATTCACATCCAACAGTTATTTAGAGTCAAAAGATTAAATGTTGAAATTTCATCCATATTGACCATTTTGGGATCGTTCGACAGGTCCGGAGTCATCGTTTTTCATCCGAAAATTGATTTTTCGGACTGTACCAAAGATGATTCAAAATGTCAATTGGATCGTGCCTCATGTTGAATAACCACTTTTTAAACCCTCACAGTGACCAAAATTGCCATTTTTACAGAGTTTTGCTTACTCAAAAGCTTCCATTTTGACCCGTTTCAGGCACAGAAATGACTTTAAACACACGTATTCTAGTTGACAAAGTCATAATTCACATCCAACAGTCATTTAGAGTCAAAAGATTAAATGTTGAAATTTCATCATTATAGACCATTTTGGGATCGTTCGACAGGTCCGGAGTCATCGTTTTTCATCCGAAAATTGATTTTTTGGACTGTACCAAAAATGATTCAAAATGTCAATTGGATCATGCCTCATGTTGAATAACCACTTTTTAAACCCTCACAGTGACCAAAATTGCCATTTTTACAGAGTTTTGCTTACTCAAAAGCTTCCATTTTGACCTGTTTCAGGCAAAGAAATGACTTTAAACACACTCATTTTAGTTGACAAAGTCATAATTCACATCCAACAGTCATTTAGAGTCAAAAGATTAAATGTTAAAATTTCATCCATATTGACCATTTTGGGATCGTTCGACAGGTCCGGAGTCATCGTTTTTCATCCGAAAATTGATTTTTTGGACTGTACCAAAAATGATTCAAAATGTCAATTGGATCATGCCTCATGTTGAATAACCACTTTTTAAACCCTCACAGTGACCAAAATTGCCATTTTTACAGAGTTTTGCTAACTCAAAAGCTTCAATTTTGACCCGTTTCAGGCACAGAAATGACTTTAAACACACTTTTTTTAGTTGAAGAAGTCATAATTCACATCCAACAGTTATTTAGAGTCAAAAGATTAAATGTTGAAATTTCATCCATATTGACCATTTTGGGATCGTTCGACAGGTCCGGAGTCATCGTTTTTCATCCGAAAATTGATTTTTCGGACTGTACCAAAGATGATTCAAAATGTCAATTGGATCGTGCCTCATGTTGAATAACCACTTTTTAAACCCTCACAGTGACCAAAATTGCCATTTTTACAGAGTTTTGCTTACTCAAAAGCTTCCATTTTGACCCGTTTCAGGCACAGAAATGACTTTAAACACACTTATTCTAGTTGACAAAGTCATAATTCACATCCAACAGTCATTTAGAGTCAAAAGATTAAATGTTGAAATTTCATCCATATTGACCATTTTGGGATCGTTCGACAGGTCCGGAGTCATCGTTTTTCATCCGAAAATTGATTTTTTGGACTGTACCAAAAATGATTCAAAATGTCAATTGGATCGTGCCTTATGTTGAATAACCACTTTTAAAACCCTCACAGTGACCAAAATTGCCATTTTTACAGAGTTTTGCTTACTCAAAAGCTTCAATTTTGACCCGTTTCAGGCACAGAAATGACTTTAAACACACTTATTTTAGTTAACAAAGTCATAATTCACATCCAACAGTCATTTAGAGTCAAAAGATTAAATGTTGAAATTTCATCATTATAGACCATTTTGGGATCGTTCGACAGGTCCGGAGTCATCGTTTTTCATCCGAAAATTGATTTTTTGGACTGTACCAAAAATGATTCAAAATGTGAATTGGATCATGCCTCATGTTGAATAACCACTTTTTAAACCCTCACAGTGACCAAAATTGCCATTTTTACAGAGTTTTGCTTACTCAAAAGCTTCAATTTTGACCCGTTTCAGGCACAGAAATGACTTTAAACACACTTATTTTAGTTGACAAAGTCATATTTCACATCCAACAGTCATTTAGAGTCAAAAGATTAAATGTTGAAATTTCATCCATATTGACCATTTTGGGATCGTTCGACAGGTCCGGAGTCATCGTTTTTCATCCGAAAATTAATTTTTTGGACTGTACCAAAAATGATTCAAAATGTCAATTGGATCATGCCTCATGTTGAATAACCACTTTTTAAACCCTCACAGTGACCAAAATTGCCATTTTTACAGAGTTTTGCTTACTCAAAAGCTTCAATTTTGACCTGTTTCAGGCACAGAAATGACTTTAAACACACTTATTTTAGTTAACAAAGTCATAATTCACATCCAACAGTCATTTATAGTCAAGAGATTAAATGTTGAAATTTCATCATTATAGACCATTTTGGGATCGTTCGACAGGTCCGGAGTCATCGTTTTTCATCCGAAAATTGATTTTTTGGACTGTACCAAAAATGATTCAAAATGTCAATTGGATCATGCCTCATGTTGAATAACCACTTTTTAAACCCTCACAGTGACCAAAATTGCCATTTTTACAGAGTTTTGCTCACTCAAAAGCTTCAATTTTGACCCGTTTCAGGCACAGAAATGACTTTAAACACACTTATTTTAGTTGAAGAAGTCATAATTCACATCCAACAGTTATTTAGAGTCAAAAGATTAAATGTTGAAATTTCATCCATATTGACCATTTTGGGATCGTTCGACAGGTCCGGAGTCATCGTTTTTCATCCGAAAATTGATTTTTTGGACTGTACCAAAAATGATTCAAAATGTCAATTGGATCGTGCCACATGTTGAATAACCACTTTTTAAACCCTCACAGTGACAAAAATTGCCATTTTTACAGAGTTTTGCTTACTCAAAAGCTTCAATTTTGACCCGTTTCAGGCACAGAAATGACTTGAAACACACTTATTCTAGTTGACAAAGTCATAATTCACATCCAACAGTCATTTAGAGTCAAAAGATTAAATGTTAAAATGTCATCATTATAGAGCATTTTGGGATCGTTCGACAGGTCCGGAGTCATAGTTTTTCATCCGAAAATTGATTTTTTGGACTGTACCAAAAATGATTTAAAATGTCAATTGGATCGTGCCTCATGTTGAATAACCACTTTTTCAACCCTCACAGTGACCAAAATTGCCATTTTTACAGAGTTTTGCTTACTCAAAAGCTTCAATTTTGACCCGTTTCAGGCACAGAAATGACTTTAAACACACTTATTTTAGTTGACAAAGTCATAATTCACATCCAACAGTCATTTAGAGTCAAAAGATTAAATGTTGAAATTTCATCCATATAGACCATTTTGGGATCGTTCGACAGGTCCGGAGTCATCGTTTTTCATCCGAAAATTGATTTTTTGGACTGTACCAAAAATGATTCAAAATGTCAATTGGATCGTGCCTCATGTTGAATAACCACTTTTTAAACCCTCACAGTGACAAAAATTGCCATTTTTACAGAGTTTTGCTTACTCAAAAGCTTCAATTTTGACCCGTTTCAGGCACAGAAATTACTTTAAACACACTTATTCTAGTTGACAAAGTCATAATTCACATCCAACAGTCATTTAGAGTCAAAAGATTAAATGTTAAAATGTCATCATTATAGACCATTTTGGGATCGTTCGACAGGTCCGGAGTCATCGTTTTTCATCCGAAAATTGATTTTTTGGACTGTACCAAAAATGATTCAAAATGTCAATCGGATCGTGCCTCATGTTGAATAACCACTTTTTAAACCCTCACAGTGACAAAAATTGCCATTTTTACAGAGTTTTGCTTACTCAAAAGCTTCAATTTTGACCCGTTTCAGGCACAGAAATGACTTTAAACACACTTATTTTAGTTAACAAAGTCATAATTCACATCCAACAGTCATTTAGAGTCAAAAGATTAAATGTTGAAATTTCATCCATATTGACCATTTTGGGATCGTTCGACAGGTCCGGAGTCATCGTTTTTCATCCGAAAATTGATTTTTCGGACTGTACCAAAAATGATTCAAAATGTCAATTGGATCATGCCTCATGTTGAATAACCACTTTTCAAACCCTCACAGTGACCAAAATTGCCATTTTTACAGAGTTTTGCTTACTCAAAAGCTTCAATTTTGACCCGTTTCAGGCACAGAAATGACTTTAAACACACTTATTTTAGTTGACAAAGTCATAATTCACATCCAACAGTCATTTAGAGTCAAAAGATTAAATGTTAAAATGTCATCATTATAGACCATTTTGGGATCGTTCGACAGGTCCAGAGTCATCGTTTTTCATCTGAAAATTGATTTTTTGGACTGTACCAAAAATGATTCAAAATGTCAATTGGATCATGCCTCATGTTGAATAACCACTTTTTAAACCCTCACAGTGACCAAAATTGCCATTTTTACAGAGTTTTGCTTACTCAAAAGCTTCCATTTTGACCTGTTTCAGGCAAAGAAATGACTTTAAACACACTCATTTTAGTTGACAAAGTCATAATTCACATCCAACAGTCATTTAGAGTCAAAAGATTAAATGTTAAAATTTCATCCATATTGACCATTTTGGGATCGTTCGACAGGTCCGGAGTCATCGTTTTTCATCCGAAAATTGATTTTTTGGACTGTACCAAAAATGATTCAAAATGTCAATTGGATCATGCCTCATGTTGAATAACCACTTTTTAAACCCTCACAGTGACCAAAATTGCCATTTTTACAGAGTTTTGCTAACAAAAGCTTCAATTTTGACCCGTTTCAGGCACAGAAATGACTTTAAACACACTTATTTTAGTTGAAGAAGTCATAATTCACATCCAACAGTTATTTAGAGTCAAAAGATTAAATGTTGAAATTTCATCCATATTGACCATTTTGGGATCGTTCGACAGGTCCGGAGTCATCGTTTTTCATCCGAAAATTGATTTTTCGGACTGTACCAAAGATGATTCAAAATGTCAATTGGATCGTGCCTCATGTTGAATAACCACTTTTTAAACCCTCACAGTGACCAAAATTGCCATTTTTACAGAGTTTTGCTTACTCAAAAGCTTCCATTTTGACCCGTTTCAGGCACAGAAATGACTTTAAACACACTTATTCTAGTTGACAAAGTCATAATTCACATCCAACAGTCATTTAGAGTCAAAAGATTAAATGTTGAAATTTCATCCATATTGACCATTTTGGGATAGTTCGACAGGTCCGGAGTCATCGTTTTTCATCCGAAAATTGATTTTTTGGACTGTACCAAAAAGGATTCAAAATGTCAATTGGATCGTGCCTCATGTTGAATAACCACTTTTAAAACCCTCACAGTGACCAAAATTGCAATTTTTACAGAGTTTTGCTTACTCAAAAGCTTCAATTTTGACCCGTTTCAGGCACAGAAATGACTTTAAACACACTTATTTTAGTTAACAAAGTCATAATTCACATCCAACAGTCATTTAGAGTCAAAAGATTAAATGTTGAAATTTCATCCATATTGACCATTTTGGGATCGTTCGACAGGTCCGGAGTCATCGTTTTTCATCCGAAAATTGATTTTTTGGACTGTACCAAAAATGATTCAAAATGTCAATTGGATCATGCCTCATGTTGAATAACCACTTTTTAAACCCTCACAGTGACCAAAATTGCCATTTTTACAGAGTTTTGCTCACTCAAAAGCTTCAATTTTGACCCGTTTCAGGCACAGAAATGACTTTAAACACACTTATTTTAGTTGAAGAAGTCATAATTCACATCCAACAGTTATTTAGAGTCAAAAGATTAAATGTTGAAATTTCATCCATATTGACCATTTTGGGATCGTTCGACAGGTCCGGAGTCATCGTTTTTCATCCGAAAATTGATTTTTTGGACTGTACCAAAAATGATTCAAAATGTCAATTGGATCATGCCTCATGTTGAATAACCACTTTTTAAACCCTCACAGTGACCAAAATTGCCATTTTTACAGAGTTTTGCTTACTCAAACGCTTCCATTTTGACCCGTTTCAGGCACAGAAATGACTTTAAACACACTTATTTTAGTTGACAATGTCATAATTCACATCCAACAGTCATTTAGAGTCAAAAGATTAAATGTTAAAATTTCATCCATATTGACCATTTTGGGATCGTTTGACAGGTCCGGAGTCATCGTTTTTCATCCGAAAATTGATTTTTTGGACTGTACCAAAAATGATTCAAAATGTCAATTGGATCATGCCTCATGTTGAATAACCACTTTTTAAACCCTCACAGTGACCAAAATTGCCATTTTTACAGAGTTTTGCTTACTCAAAAGCTTCAATTTTGACCCGTTTCAGGCACAGAAATGACTTTAAACACACTTATTTTAGTTGACAAAGTCATAATTCACATCCAACAGTCATTTAGAGTCAAAAGATTAAATGTTAAAATGTCATCATTATAGACCATTTTGGGATCGTTCGACAGGTCCAGAGTCATCGTTTTTCATCTGAAAATTGATTTTTTGGACTGTACCAAAAATGATTCAAACTGTCAATTGGATCATGCCTCATGTTGAATAACCACTTTTTAAACCCTCACAGTGACCAAAATTGCCATTTTTACAGAGTTTTGCTTACTCAAAAGCTTCCATTTTGACCCGTTTCAGGCAAAGAAATGACTTTAAACACACTCATTTTAGTTGACAAAGTCATAATTCACATCCAACAGTCATTTAGAGTCAAAAGATTAAATGTTAAAATTTCATCCATATTGACCATTTTGGGATCGTTCGACAGGTCCGGAGTCATCGTTTTTCATCCGAAAATTGATTTTTTGGACTGTACCAAAAATGATTCAAAATGTCAATTGGATCATGCCTCATGTTGAATAACCACTTTTTAAACCCTCACAGTGACCAAAATTGCCATTTTTACAGAGTTTTGCTAACTCAAAAGCTTCAATTTTGACCCGTTTCAGGCACAGAAATGACTTTAAACACACTTATTTTAGTTGAAGAAGTCATAATTCACATCCAACAGTTATTTAGAGTCAAAAGATTAAATGTTGAAATTTCATCCATATTGACCATTTTGGGATCGTTCGACAGGTCCGGAGTCATCGTTTTTCATCCGAAAATTGATTTTTCGGACTGTACCAAAAATGATTCAAAATGTCAATTGGATCATGCCTCATGTTGAATAACCACTTTTTAAACCCTCACAGTGACCAAAATTGCCATTTTTACAGAGTTTTGCTTACTCAAAAGCTTCAATTTTGACCCGTTTCAGGCACAGAAATGACTTTAAACACACTTATTTTAGTTGACAAAGTCATAATTCACATCCAACAGTCATTTAGAGTCAAAAGATTAAATGTTAAAATGTCATCATTATAGACCATTTTGGGATCGTTCGACAGGTCCAGAATCATCGTTTTTCATCTGAAAATTGATTTTTTGGACTGTACCAAAAATGATTCAAAATGTCAATTGGATCATGCCTCATGTTGAATAACCACTTTTTAAACCCTCACAGTGACCAAAATTGCCATTTTTACAGAGTTTTGCTTACTCAAAAGCTTCCATTTTGACCCGTTTCAGGCAAAGAAATGACTTTAAACACACTCATTTTAGTTGACAAAGTCATAATTCACATCCAACAGTCATTTAGAGTCAAAAGATTAAATGTTAAAATTTCATCCATATTGACCATTTTGGGATCGTTCGACAGGTCCGGAGTCATCGTTTTTCATCCGAAAATTGATTTTTTGGACTGTACCAAAAATGATTCAAAATGTCAATTGGATCATGCCTCATGTTGAATAACCACTTTTTAAACCCTCACAGTGACCAAAATTGCCATTTTTACAGAGTTTTGCTAACTCAAAAGCTTCAATTTTGACCCGTTTCAGGCACAGAAATGACTTTAAACACACTTATTTTAGTTGAAGAAGTCATAATTCACATCCAACAGTTATTTAGAGTCAAAAGATTAAATGTTGAAATTTCATCCATATTGACCATTTTGGGATCGTTCGACAGGTCCGGAGTCATCGTTTTTCATCCGAAAATTGATTTTTCGGACTGTACCAAAGATGATTCAAAATGTCAATTGGATCGTGCCTCATGTTGAATAACCACTTTTTAAACCCTCACAGTGACCAAAATTGCCATTTTTACAGAGTTTTGCTTACTCAAAAGCTTCCATTTTGACCCGTTTCAGGCACAGAAATGACTTTAAACACACTTATTCTAGTTGACAAAGTCATAATTCACATCCAACAGTCATTTAGAGTCAAAAGATTAAATGTTGAAATTTCATCCATATTGACCATTTTGGGATCGTTCGACAGGTCCGGAGTCATCGTTTTTCATCCGAAAATTGATTTTTTGGACTGTACCAAAAATGATTCAAAATGTCAATTGGATCGTGCCTCATGTTGAATAACCACTTTTAAAACCCTCACAGTGACCGAAATTGCCATTTTTACAGAGTTTTGCTTACTCAAAAGCTTCCATTTTGACCTGTTTCAGGCAAAGAAATGACTTTAAACACACTCATTTTAGTTGACAAAGTCATAATTCACATCCAACAGTCATTTAGAGTCAAAAGATTAAATGTTAAAATTTCATCCATATTGACCATTTTGGGATCGTTCGACAGGTCCGGAGTCATCGTTTTTCATCCGAAAATTGATTTTTTGGACTGTACCAAAAATGATTCAAAATGTCAATTGGATCATGCCTCATGTTGAATAACCACTTTTTAAACCCTCACTGTGACCAAAATTGCCATTTTTACAGAGTTTTGCTAACTCAAAAGCTTCAATTTTGACCCGTTTCAGGCACAGAAATGACTTTAAACACACTTATTTTAGTTGAAGAAGTCATAATTCACATCCAACAGTTATTTAGAGTCAAAAGATTAAATGTTGAAATTTCATCCATATTGACCATTTTGGGATCGTTCGACAGGTCCGGAGTCATCGTTTTTCATCCGAAAATTGATTTTTCGGACTGTACCAAAGATGATTCAAAATGTCAATTGGATCGTGCCTCATGTTGAATAACCACTTTTTAAACCCTCACAGTGACCAAAATTGCCATTTTTACAGAGTTTTGCTTACTCAAAAGCTTCCATTTTGACCCGTTTCAGGCACAGAAATGACTTTAAACACACTTATTCTAGTTGACAAAGTCATAATTCACATCCAACAGTCATTTAGAGTCAAAAGATTAAATGTTGAAATTTCATCCATATTGACCATTTTGGGATCGTTCGACAGGTCCGGAGTCATCGTTTTTCATCCGAAAATTGATTTTTTGGACTGTACCAAAAATGATTCAAAATGTCAATTGGATCGTGCCTCATGTTGAATAACCACTTTTAAAACCCTCACAGTGACCAAAATTGCCATTTTTACAGAGTTTTGCTTACTCAAAAGCTTCAATTTTGACCCGTTTCAGGCACAGAAATGACTTTAAACACACTTATTTTAGTTAACAAAGTCATAATTCACATCCAACAGTCATTTAGAGTCAAAAGATTAAATGTTGAAATTTCATCATTATAGACCATTTTGGGATCGTTTGACAGGTCCGGAGTCATCGTTTTTCATCCGAAAATTGATTTTTTGGACTGTACCAAAAATGATTCAAAATGTCAATTGGATCATGCCTCATGTTGAATAACCACTTTTTAAACCCTCACAGTGACCAAAATTGCCATTTTTACAGAGTTTTGCTTACTCAAAAGCTTCCATTTTGACCCGTTTCAGGCACAGAAATGACTTTAAACACACTTATTCTAGTTGACAAAGTCATAATTCACATCCAACAGTCATTTAGAGTCAAAAGATTAAATGTTGAAATTTCATCCATATTGACCATTTTGGGATCGTTCGACAGGTCCGGAGTCATCGTTTTTCATCCGAAAATTGATTTTTCGGACTGTACCAAAAATGATTCAAAATGTCAATTGGATCGTGCCTCATGTTGAATAACCACTTTTAAAACCCTCACAGTGACCAAAATTGCCATTTTTACAGAGTTTTGCTTACTCAAAAGCTTCAATTTTGACCCGTTTCAGGCACAGAAATGACTTTAAACACACTTATTTTAGTTAACAAAGTCATAATTCACATCCAACAGTCATTTAGAGTCAAAAGATTAAATGTTGAAATTTCATCCATATTGACCATTTTGGGATCGTTCGACAGGTCCGGAGTCATCGTTTTTCATCCGAAAATTGATTTTTTGGGCAGTACCAAAAATGATTCAAAATGTGAATTGGATCATGCCTCATGTTGAATAACCACTTTTTAAACCCTCACAGTGACCAAAATTGCCATTTTTACAGAGTTTTGCTTACTCAAAAGCTTCAATTTTGACCCGTTTCAGGCACAGAAATGACTTTAAACACACTTATTTTAGTTGACAAAGTCATAATTCACATCCAACAGTCATTTAGAGTCAAAAGATTAAATGTTGAAATTTCATCCATATTGACCATTTTGGGATCGTTCGACAGGTCCGGAGTCATCGTTTTTCATCCGAAAATTGATTTTTTGGACTGTACCAAAAATGATTCAAAATGTCAATTGGATCATGCCTCATGTTGAATAACCACTTTTTAAACCCTCACAGTGACCAAAATTGCCATTTTTACAGAGTTTTGCTTACTCAAAAGCTTCAATTTTGACCTGTTTCAGGCACAGAAATGACTTTAAACACACTTATTTTAGTTAACAAAGTCATAATTCACATCCAACAGTCATTTATAGTCAAGAGATTAAATGTTAAAATGTCATCATTATAGACCATTTTGGGATCGTTCGACAGGTCCAGAGTCATCGTTTTTCATCTGAAAATTGATTTTTTGGACTGTACCAAAAATGATTCAAAATGTCAATTGGATCATGCCTCATGTTGAATAACCACTTTTTAAACCCTCACAGTGACCAAAATTGCCATTTTTACAGAGTTTTGCTTACTCAAAAGCTTCCATTTTGACCCGTTTCAGGAAAAGAAATGACTTTAAACACACTCATTTTAGTTGACAAAGTCATAATTCACATCCAACAGTCATTTAGAGTCAAAAGATTAAATGTTAAAATTTCATCCATATTGACCATTTTGGGATCGTTCGACAGGTCCGGAGTCATCGTTTTTCATCCGAAAATTGATTTTTTGGACTGTACCAAAAATGATTCAAAATGTCAATTGGATCATGCCTCATGTTGAATAACCACTTTTTAAACCCTCACAGTGACCAAAATTGCCATTTTTACAGAGTTTTGCTAACTCAAAAGCTTCAATTTTGACCCGTTTCAGGCACAGAAATGACTTTAAACACACTTATTTTAGTTGAAGAAGTCATAATTCACATCCAACAGTTATTTAGAGTCAAAAGATTAAATGTTGAAATTTCATCCATATTGACCATTTTGGGATCGTTCGACAGGTCCGGAGTCATCGTTTTTCATCCGAAAATTGATTTTTCGGACTGTACCAAAGATGATTCAAAATGTCAATTGGATCGTGCCTCATGTTGAATAACCACTTTTTAAACCCTCACAGTGACCAAAATTGCCATTTTTACAGAGTTTTGCTTACTCAAAAGCTTCCATTTTGACCCGTTTCAGGCACAGAAATGACTTTAAACACACTTATTCTAGTTGACAAAGTCATAATTCACATCCAACAGTCATTTAGAGTCAAAAGATTAAATGTTGAAATTTCATCCATATTGACCATTTTGGGATCGTTCGACAGGTCCGGAGTCATCGTTTTTCATCCGAAAATTGATTTTTTGGACTGTACCAAAAATGATTCAAAATGTCAATTGGATCGTGCCTCATGTTGAATAACCACTTTTAAAACCCTCACAGTGACCAAAATTGCCATTTTTACAGAGTTTTGCTTACTCAAAAGCTTCCATTTTGACCTGTTTCAGGCAAAGAAATGACTTTAAACACACTCATTTTAGTTGACAAAGTCATAATTCACATCCAACAGTCATTTAGAGTCAAAAGATTAAATGTTAAAATTTCATCCATATTGACCATTTTGGGATCGTTCGACAGGTCCGGAGTCATCCTTTTTCATCCGAAAATTGATTTTTTGGACTGTACCAAAAATGATTCAAAATGTCAATTGGATCATGCCTCATGTTGAATAACCACTTTTTAAACCCTCACAGTGACCAAAATTGCCATTTTTACAGAGTTTTGCTAACTCAAAAGCTTCAATTTTGACCCGTTTCAGGCACAGAAATGACTTTAAGCACACTTATTTTAGTTGAAGAAGTCATAATTCACATCCAACAGTTATTTAGAGTCAAAAGATTAAATGTTGAAATTTCATCCATATTGACCATTTTGGGATCGTTCGACAGGTCCGGAGTCATCGTTTTTCATCCGAAAATTGATTTTTCGGACTGTACCAAAGATGATTCAAAATGTCAATTGGATCGTGCCTCATGTTGAATAACCACTTTTTAAACCCTCACAGTGACCAAAATTGCCATTTTTACAGAGTTTTGCTTACTCAAAAGCTTCCATTTTGACCCGTTTCAGGCACAGAAATGACTTTAAACACACGTATTCTAGTTGACAAAGTCATAATTCACATCCAACAGTCATTTAGAGTCAAAAGATTAAATGTTGAAATTTCATCATTATAGACCATTTTGGGATCGTTCGACAGGTCCGGAGTCATCGTTTTTCATCCGAAAATTGATTTTTTGGACTGTACCAAAAATGATTCAAAATGTCAATTGGATCATGCCTCATGTTGAATAACCACTTTTTAAACCCTCACAGTGACCAAAATTGCCATTTTTACAGAGTTTTGCTTACTCAAAAGCTTCCATTTTGACCTGTTTCAGGCAAAGAAATGACTTTAAACACACTCATTTTAGTTGACAAAGTCATAATTCACAT